>NC_141886.1:5194178-5497208 GCF_030686135.1 Camelina sativa | reverse complement strand
TGAGAAAGGGATACCTTGAGAGAGGATCAATAATCAAAGAACCCTAATTTGGGATAAAAAATCAAACAACCCTAATTCGTTTACCTAATCGCGAAATCTCCTCCGCTACGCATCACCTCCGCCGAAATCTCCTCCGCCGATTCAATCACCTCCGCTACGCATCACCTCCAACCCCAACCTCCTCTGATTCCATCTTCTTCCTTTGTCGATTCAGGACTTCTATCACGAGAGAAAGAGAGAGAGACAGAGAGAAAAAGAAAGAAAAATTCGATCAGGTATAAAAAAAAAATTCCTCTTCTATTAATTTTTTTGGCCAACAGAAACGTGACACGTAGAATCTTTTATTCCAAATTTGAGTATACTATCTAAGAGGTTCTCTTATCTTTTTTCTTTTATCTGATTTATTTTTTTCCTACAAACACTTAAACCTTCTCTTAAAACCTCCCATTGGAGAAGGTCTCAGTCCTCTAGCACAGTAGTATACTTGCACATGTTTGGATTGGGAACTCTTTTTCGACATATTTGGTTTTGTGTTTTGGGGATAAAGACTTTTTAATGGGTCCATATACTTGCACAATTTGTGTGGAGTGCATGCAAAAAGATGGGACATGTTATAATTTAATTTCCAAAATCCAATTTTACAAAAACGAGTTAAGCATCAACATAAAATTGTTACATCGAGAGGTAAGCTAACTTTCCTTCGTTGCATGAGCTTTCTTACAATTTTCTTTCTTCTTACTTCTGTAATTTGTATCGATTAGATAAAAAAGGAGAAAGAAAACTTTAAAAAACAAAAATTACTTATATTATACTTACTTTTTCTCTCTCTCAAAAGAGCGATAAAGTGATTGCGTTTTCCCATCTTGTCCGGCATCGGAGCGCCGTCTCCTCTTCGTTCTCAGGCCTTCCTCTCCTCATGAGGAAGAAACGAGCCCCACATAAAGCTAAACCACCTCCATTGACCACAAAATGCAACCCCTCAATCCGACCTGATTCCTCCCCCCCCCCATAACCACATTCTCTCTCCATCCGTCATCGCCCACCACGTCCTCGACACCTGCTCCGCCTCCTAAGGTCTCCTCTCAGGACTCCCCCCTCTCGGTTTCTGCCCATGCTCCTCTCGCCGAGTCCAGTAGGGCCATACCCAGCCCAGATCTGAGGTTTATTAAGCCAGATCTCGACAAGAACCATACAACTGCGAAGGCTGCTCCTGCAGCGGACCCAGTCTCAAAAGAAGCTCCTTGGTTAGGACTGTTCAAAAACTCTCCTAGACGCCTATCCAAGAAGGGCACATCTTTTACTTTACCCTCGGGAGAGTCATGTGTAAAGATCCTGAATTATGTCATTGTAAAGAACCAGAAATCATGGGATTACTTCATTCTCGGCCAATTCTACTCTGATCCGCCTGCTCCGGGAATGCATCATGCTATTGTCAACGGTATCTGGAGTAAGACTCACCGCGACATCATCGTCACCAAGATGGAGGGTAATGCTTTCCTCTTCAAGATTCCAAACTCTGCAACTCGACATCGGGTTCTTAGTCAAGGTCTCTGGCAAATCGAAGGTCAAACGATGTTCGTTGCTAAATGGCAACCTGGAGTCACCCCTCAAAAGCCGGAACTATCATTTGCCCCGGTTTGGCTTGAAGTGTGTAATGTTCCGTTCCAGTTCTTCCATGAGGAGGGTTTCGAATACATTGCAGGACAGGTTGGTGAGCCAATACAGCTCCACCCGTCAACAAAGAACCTGTCAAACCTCGATGTGGCAAAATTCCTTACCCTAATTGACCCTAGGAAACCTCTACCAGAGGCGGTCAATGTACAATTCGACTCTGGTAAGGAAGTTGGCCACAATCTGAAGTTGGCCACAGTATGCTCGTTCTGCAAGGAAGTTGGCCACAATCTGAAGCGTTGCAAACTGGCCCCTATACTATGCACTTTTTTCAAATTCGTGTGCCACAATACAGCTGATTGCCTTCGTGTCAAGGCAAAGAAGCAGAAGAAGGACCCTAGGGTCAAGCAACCAGAAATTACTACAACCCTCACCACTTCCTCTCCAGTAAAAACAGCCCCTACTTCAGCAGCTCTGGCTAAAGTCAAAGGGAAGGGTATTGAGGGAGCTGCCACTCTCACGCATCCCACTCCCGCTTATGCGAATTCCTCAAGACCTACTGCTTCAGTCTCAGAATGGGTTCAAGTCAAAAAGAAGGTTTCGGCTTCCTCCGCAAACCACGTCTCTAGCTCTGTCTTGACGCAGGATAAAGCTTTTAGCATTGATATTGGTCTGGATTCTCTGCAAGCTAATTCGGAAGAGAAGAGCTTAGATCCTGACTCCTCCGGTGTTCAAACCTCAGATGATGGTGATGATCCGGATGTGGATGAAGCTCAATTCTTACAAATGTTCTCACAGAGACAACAGAGGTATGCTCGGGGCAAGGGCCCCAAATCAAAGTAATCAATGTATATAGACATCTTTTGCTGGAATGTACGAGGTTTTAATAAGTTAAGCCACTGCCGCGGTTTTAAGCATTGGTATAAAGTAAACCAACCATTTTTTAGCCATTTAAAGCAGCAGAAGTTTATAAACTCCATTCTGTCAGGCTGGCTTTTTGAGGATAACTATGGCTTCTCTGAGTTAGGAAAGATTTGGGTAATGTGGCATCCTAGTGTCAAGATGTCAATCATTTTCAAGTCTCTCCAAATGATCACTTGTATAGCGGTTCTTCCGGATGATCAATCAGAGTTAGTTGTCTCTTTTGTCTATGCTTCGAATGAGGAATCAGTTAGGCGACATCTATGGGCTGAGTTACTGAGTGTGGCTGCGGACCCACGCGTCTCTGGGAAACCTTGGTCAGTGCTTGGTGACTTTAACCAAACGCTAGACCACTCTGATTCCTCAATCTCCCTGAATCCAAATGCTGATCTCCCAACCAGGCTTTTCCGGGATTGTCTGTTGCACGCTGAACTTGCGGATCTTAGCTACAGGGGCTGTTCATTCACTTGGTGGAAAAAAGAAGCACAAATCCTATAGCTAAGAAGCTTGATCGAATATTGGTAAATGAAGATTGGTATCTCAAGTTCCCATCCTCCTTTGGCATGTTTGATCAGCCAAGTTTTTTTTAGCACTCTCCCTGCTGTATCATGCTAAACCCAACAGTGCAGAGACACAGGAAAGCATTCATATTTCAGAACTTCCTCCTCTCAAAAACTAACTTTGTCCCTCTGATTGTAGACCAATGGTTCAACCTAAGTTATGTCGGCTCTGCCATGTTCCGGCTAGTGAAACATGGTGCTTATTGAAGGTTGTGATGAATGTGAATGAAGATAGAGATGATGAATGAACAGGTGGATGCAAGGTGTTTCAATAACCCTTATGTTGTTGTAGCATAAGGGATGTCAATCCATAATTAGTGTGATGCAAGCAATCAGGATATGAATGCTTATCTAAGTCAAGCCAAATGTGATGAATAATTTTAACTAACAACCTAATGATAATGACAAGATGCAGTAAGTAAAGCTACTAAGACAAGGTACTAAATGCAAAGTAAAGAGTGGAAACAAAGCAGTAATGATACAAGAACATGAACTAAACTAATGCAAGACAAGAGACATGATCAAACAGAAATGAAGTGAATGCAACAGGAATGAAACAAGAAATGAAACAAGTAAATGCAGAACATAAACAAGAACACTGGATGATGCTCGAGCAAGCACTCGATCTGATGCTCGATCGAATGGGAGGTCGAGTGACATAGTACGAAGAATAGAAACAGAACAACAATCAAAATAGAGCAAAATGAAAGTAAATCAAACAGCAAGCGAATAACAATACTCAAACAAGGAAACGTCCTAAGGATGGATTCATGGGTTGGACTCAAGCTATGATTATCTAAACTGATCAACAAATCTCAGTCAACAATGAGCTATCTCTAGAAAACTCATAGGTGGCTACGGGCCGCACCAAAACAAAAAACTTTTTCTTGGTTGGTGTGTAAACGAGGTGCTCTACCTAACTGAGCAGATCTTCTAATACTTGTTAATCCATTCTCATGACAATAACAATCAAGGTTAGATACTCTTAAACCTAGTTCTCACTAGCTATTACATATAAAAGCAGACATTAAACAACCAGATCATCAATGTCAAAAATCACTTTAAACATCTAATCTCTTAGCATGCTTCATGATAATCTCTATCATTAGCCTTATCTAACAACTTAGACATTGTTGTGATGCTAAGAAGCTTAAAATCTATCCTTACCCTCTCAGTATAAGAATAACATAGAGCATATCTAATCTAGAAGAGATGTATAACAATAAAGCTTGATCAATCTAAACACCCATAACCTTTACCCAACTTAATCCATCCTTAAGATCTCTACACACTACTCACAATCACTAAACATGATGAACAAAATCATAAACCCAGAAATCCATGAAACTTGCATGATTAGAAAGATAAGACAAAGATCTACAATATTGAAGAAGAAATCAAACCCAAATTCTCAATACTTAGAAACTTATGGAACCAACAAGTATCAAAGATTTCTTGAGATAATACAAAAGTTGCTAATGATCTAAGGAAAATAAAGGCAAAAAGTAGATAATTTCCAAAAGGGTAAATACTAGGTCTAGATATTATTCTCTAAAAAGTGCTCTCTTTTGCGGCCATGAGGTACAAGGAGTTTATATAGGAGAGAGGGGAAGCCTTAAAATGGCTAGAAGACAAAATAGGCAGACGGCTCGGTCAACTCGACCAGGTGCTCGGTCGAGTGCTTGGTCGAGTGACCTCTTCTTCTGTTTCTTCCATCTGGTCGAGTCCTTCTCCGCACACGGTCGAGTGTCTGGTCGAGTGTGTTGGTCGAGTGGACTTCCAGATCTTGATTATTCTGCTCTAGCTCCCTTGTCTTCTTCACTTGATAGCTCCAATCCTCCTCAGCACTCTTCCATGCTCTTTAGAATCCAAAATCACCTGCTTATGCTAAAAACTATGCAAATGCAATGCAATTCTACACTAATGCATAAACAGTCCTAAAGCTACTCAATAATGGCCAAATTAGATAGTAAATCAACCAAAAGTTGTGAATATACTAAGGTAAAACAAGGTGAAATATATGAACATCAACACCCCCAAACATAATCTTTGCTTGCCCTTAAGCAAATAAAAAAGACATAAGTAGGGAAGTGAGGTTTAAAAGTGGGATCTCAGCACCTAAAGATTGACAATAAACTAGCTAGAATCAATGTCCAAGTTACTAGTACTATGATGCAAGTTGAATGAGCTGTACTTAAAGAGTTTAGACAAGCCTATCACAACCTTTACTGATTTAAGCCTTAGATATCCGTATGCAATCAAATCAACCATTTCCTTTGACATTCATTAAACAAGAACATGAATCAACTTATGCAATACTCTAAACTCATTTGGCTTGGTAATAAAGGTTTAGAGACAATGATGGTCTCTCTTTAGAGTGGGGCTTATCAATATCAAGGTTCTCTCATAAAATGGATTGAGCTTTAGAAGAAGGCTAAAGGTAATAACACTTAGACACATACAAGAACAAAACCTTGTCTACCCAAAGGTCCCCAAAGTGTTTATCCTATCATTCTAATCTCAAATTGTCCTAGTTCTACCCTTTAACTTCATCTCTTCTCAAATACCCTTTTCTCTTTTGTTTTTAAGCCTTAGGAGAGGTTTTTTATTTGAATCAACTAGTGGATGGGGCTTCTTTCTTATTTTCTATGGTTCCCTTTTCTTCTCATGTCTTAGGACATAGAAGCTTTTTGCTAGACTCTTCTTTTATTTCTTTCTTTTTCCTTGATTAGAACCATCTTTAACAATCTCATACTTCCCATTCTTTCACTAGAGCTTAAATTTACTTAAACACATTCCTCTCCTAAAGACTCTAACCTTTTCTTTCTCTTTTTCTCTTTTCTTTTTCTTTCTTTTTTCAAAACAACCAAGTCCCAAACCCAAGAAGTAAATACCACCTAGTCCTATCTAGTTTGAAAATTGCAAACTAAAAGTACACAAGGCTTTACTCTTGTCAGCTCAAACCTAACACTTTCTACCAAGCTCAATCCCAAAAAGGCCTTATACACACAAGAATAAACATGGCTTGAAAGAAGGATTGGTTAAGGGTATTGGAAACTGATCTTAATGATTAAATCAGCTACTTGGATCAACAAGAGTGGTAGAATAGAGAAAGATGATCCAAATATGTATATGGTATCCATGAGTTTAAAGCAATGCACAAATTGATAATCAAAAGTCAATATTAGGTTCTTATAAGTATGAAATGGCATCAAATCACAGCATGCTTCAATTTAGATAAAATGCAATGCAGGAATTCAAGGCTTGGTTCAACCTTATGCTTCTAGCTACTCAACTAGCATCAAAGTACTATTAACTTAGGCATTGATCCTAGTTTAGTGAATTTAAACAAGCTAACATGGCTAAACTCATCATAGATCCCTAATGCAAATATTAAACAGTCCTATATGAAACATGCTAAACAATATCCTAATATGCAATGCAAACTATATGAACACTTTTTTTTTTGTAAAGATTTTTGCAAAAAATTTCAAATTTTTATGTTTTTGTCAATGCCTTAGATGAAATGCAAGTACTAACATGATTATGCTAAAAAATTGAAATAAGAAAACAAAACATAACATCAAATGTCATCTCAAACTCTCTCCCAAACTTAAATTACGCAGTCCCTTGTGTAAGAGAAATTTGAAAGAGGATTCAAGACTCAAAACAAAATAAAACTATAGATGCAATGGTATTTACAATGAAAATGTGATGTTGGTACCTCATTGGTTATGGAAGAAGTTGTCCACATCCTCATTCATGCTGTCAACTGTATAGCTGGAGCTTGGAGCTTGATTTTGAGGTTGGGAAGGAGGCAACTCGAAGATGGCTATCGACTGGTACTCGGTCGAGTGCTCGGTCGAGTGGGTAGGTCGAGTTGGTGGTGATGGGAAAAATTGTTGTCCTTTCTGTTGGTAGTATTGTTGCAAGAGGGTTGGATCCATGAAGTATTGGGGAGAGATTAGAGGGTAAACTTGGCCATAGGGATAGCCTGGATAACCTGCTGGAGTTGGAAGACCATAAAGAGGTCTGGGAAGGTACTCGTCTGAGTGCACTGGGGGTGCTCGGTCGAGTAGTTGCTCGAGTGAGTCGGTCGAGTGCCTCGGGAACTGATGTTCTGGGCGACTTGAACCTCTCCTCCTCTGAATTGGCTCATGCAACAAAGCTCTAACTGGTACCACTGGGTTTTCAGCTCTAGACAATGCTCTAGTAGAGCTACTCCTCCTCAAAGGGCTAGATGGTGCTGGTGAAGAATTCCCACTCTTCAAAATAGCAATCTCCTTCTTTAAACCCTTGATGGACTTAGTCATCCTTCCCACCTTCTTCTTCAACTTGTCAAAATTATTGTCATGCCACTTCTTCCACTTTTGAAGGAGTGTCAACCTCTTGCTAGTCTCTCTCACTCCTCTACTATCTCTTGGACTTGGCTCATAATCTTCAAAATAAAATTGTTTTTCCCCATCAGCCATCTCCCCATCTCCATCTTGATCTTCTCTTACTTGGGTTGTCCCTTCAAACAAAAACTCAGCAGCTGGCCAAAAATCAATGTTTAGCCCTTCACTTATGGTGGTAAGTGCCTTGTTGGGAAGAACAAGCTGAGTCTTCCCTAATTTTGGATGCTCAAAGTTGAAGAGGTGCTTCCCATGGTGCATCTCCTTGGCTAGAATGAGAGTGGAGGTGAGGTAGTTGGTGTCAGTCCATCTTGGCGTGGCCTTCTCTCCTTGAAGTGGTACTTTAGCAGCTACTAGCATTGGATTGATGATGCCTCCAATGGTTAGAACTCCGGTTGAGCCCCTCTTGTATAGCTTGCTTACCCAGCTTCTATAATAGATCAATTGGTCAATGAGGACCATAGCAATATCAGTCTCCACACTACTCCCAAGGATAATGGTCCCATCTCTTGCTTGAAGGATGATGCCATTAAGTGCTACATCAATCATCTTAAGCTTTTCTTCATTCAAATTCCCAGTCTCCTTTCTAGCAAAGAAGGTGTTTGCTAAGGACTTGTGGAAGTACCTTACGACTGGACTCCTTATCTTTGAGCTCTTAGACTTGGAGGATGAGTAGATGTTGCTATCTCCAATGGTTTCCCAAACAGCAAAGAGCTCTTCCCTTGGTATAACCATATTCCTTTCACTACCAACTTCAAATCCATAGATATTGGTTATCTTCTTGAATGAATGCTCATATTTCCTTCCCTTAATGGTGAAGTCACAACAACCAGCTCCTAATTCTTGATCTATCCTTGGGTAGAAGTGAAACTTGATGGTGGCTAAGAACTCACTGCTCTCTTCTCTATACCCTTCCATGCACAATCCCATGAACTTGCTTAGATTTCACTTCTCAAAGAGAAACTCTACATCTTCAGAAATCCCCAGCTTCTCCAAGGTCTCCTTGTGTGGATATCTTGTTTCTTGGAAGCTCATCCTCATGAAGGCTTCATAGAGCTGTTTTGTATTTAGACCACAAGATTCTTCTTCTTCTTTCTCTCCTTCTTCCTCTTCTTCTTCTTCTTCTTCTTCACTCTCACTTTCAACCTCTTCTTGTTGAACATCAGCTGCTGGCCTCTTTCCCCTTGCTTTGTTCCTTCTCATGTGCTCTTGAAGAGTGAAATCCATCTCCTCTTCACTTTCAGTTTGCTCTGGATCCTCTTCAGCTGTCAAATGTTTCTTCTTCGTCATGCCACTCGACCGCCTACTCGAACCAGCACTCAGTCGTTTGCTTGCTCGAGTGGGTGATCGAGTGCTTCCACCAGCTTCTCTTCTTGATGTGAGTTGAGTATCACGACGATCCAGGGAGCGATCAGCAGCTTTCTTGCCTTCAGTTTCACGAATAGCAGCTTGTCTTGATGTTTCTCTACACCTTAAAGACATTTTGAAAGAGAACTTGAAAGGAATAAACTCAAAGCTCAAATTTAATAGGTTAGTAACCCAAAAACCAAAAGAACTAAGCTTGAGCAAGAAGATGAATTTGAGAAAGATTTTAAGCTAGATTTTGATTGTTTAAAGCAAATGAAAGAGTGTGAGAAGCATAAGATCGAGTTTACCTCTATATAAAGAGGCTACGGGGACAAAGAGACAAGGGTGGAGCGTTTTTGGCATTCAAATTTGAATTTGGAATCTTTGACTCTCTTTTGCTGCCACTCAACCCCACCACTCGACCCCACGTGGTCAAGTGCCTTGACGAAAATTTGAAATTTGAACTCCTTTCTCCCTCCACTCGATCGTGCAAGACAAATGGAAACCGAGTGGGGTTGGGCTTTTATGCCACTCGATCGAGTACCTCTTGTGGGCTGGTCGAGTTGCATTGCGAATCCACTTTTACAAGTCCAATTCATCTCAAACCCTCTATTATCTCATTTAAAAGCCTGCCCAACACAAACATAAAAGCAAAGAAATCAAAACTACAAGGAAAATTAAACATATGGACAATGATACCTTAGGGACTTCCACCCTAGTGAGCTTGTTTAAAGTCACTAAGCTTGACTTTTGATGCCTTTTCAGGCTTGGTTTAGAGACCAAAGAGGTGATGAAATCCTCCCTGGTACTAATTGATCACTTTCGTGTTCCTTCTTGATCACTACCTCCTTAACACTTGAACCTTGTTTCTTCTTAATCTTCAGCCTTGGTCTTGCCTTCTTCAAAAACCTCTTGTTGAGTTGCACTTGAAGATCCTTCACTAGACCAGTCAACTCTTGAACTGAAGTATCCTCATTGGTTGATACCTTGACCTAAGAGTCCATCTCTTTCTTATAAGACTCATCAGCTGCTTTATCTTCTATAATGAAGGGCTGGTCTCCTATGGTTGGTTGGTTTGGTGCAATCTTGACATTAAACCTCATAGTCAACTCATCAGCAATGTCCAGGCTAATCACACCCTTTTTAACATCAATGACAGCTCCTGCAGTGGCTAAGAATGGTCTTCCAAGGATTATAGGATCATCAGGCTCCTTTTCCATCTTTATAATAATGAAGTCAGTTGGTATCATTGCCTTACCAATCTTTACTGGAAAGTTCTCCAGCTTGCCTACCACATCCTTCCTAGACCCATCAGCAAGACTTATGCAGAGGTTGCTTGGCCTGAACTTTTCATATCCTAGCTTCTCTGCTATTGAGAAGGGCATGACACTTACAGAGGCTCCAAGATCACATAGACACTTGTTGAAGTGCATATAGTTTAGTGAACATGGTAGGTTGAATGGACCTGGGTCTTCAAGTTTTGTTGGGATAACAGCTTTCTCAATCTCTTCAAGGTCCCTCTTGTCCTGATTATGAGCTTTTTGTTTTGATATTTTAAGTAGCATGCCTTTGTAGAGAGGATATGGAGCATAATATTCCAAAGCAGGTCCTCTCTCTTCTTCTTTTTCTTCAATGACAACCTCTTGTTTCAAAGCCATCACTTCCCTCTTTTCAATTATTTCCCTGAGTTCCTTCAACTTTTGTTCCTTGAAACGTCCTGGGAATAACAGAGGTGGTTTGTAAGCAGGAGGTATTTATCTAACAGGCCTAACAGCTTATGTGGGAATAACTCGATCGGTCACTCGATCAGGTACTTGATCGTGTGTGTGGTCGAGCACCTGGTCGAGTGCTTTGCCGGCTTCAGTTTGCTGTAAAAAACCTTTGCTCTGGGCTTCAATAAGTGATGAATCCTCCCCAGCTTGAATCTCATTGTCCTCAGTGGCAGCTTCCTCATAGAGATGAATAGCTTTGGCAGTAAACTCCCTTGGGTTTTGAATAGCTTTTCCAGGAAGTTGATTAGGCTTTGGAGCTGATGTATAAGCAATGTTGCTCTTCATGTACTTCACTCTAGAGTTCAGACTTTCAAACTTGATGTTGAGATCATTATATTGAGAAGTTAACTTTTGGTTCAGCTAAGCAAACTTCTTTGCATCCTCAATCTGCCCATTTGCTTGCCCAAGTAACATTTGTTGCATCATAGCTCTCAAATCTGGTTCTTGGCCTTGGTTGGTCTGAAACCCTGGAGGGGGACACAATTGAGGCTGGAAACCATTGTGTTGTTGCTTGGGTGCATAGTTGTTTTCTTGTTGGGGCTGTTGAGGTGGATAGACTTGATATTGAGGATTGGCTACATTGGTCCTTCTATAGGAAAGGTTGTTGTTCTTAAACTGATTGTATCATTTGAACCCTCATTGATTCTGCATGTAGCAAATCTCAGCAAATTCTCTCTCCCCATCTTGAACTGGAACTTCTTCTTCACCAAGAAAATGAATGTTCTTTTGTTGGCTAAGTAGAATCTTGTCCAACTTCTCATGAACAACCTTCAAGTCCTTCTTATCCTTTTCATCTTGATCATTGGAGACAAACCTTACTGTTCTGTCATAGTTTTCATTATAATTCCCATCAAATTGTGCTAGGTTCTCTACTAGCTCCCATCCTTTTTCTACATTCTTGTTGAGGAAATAGCCATTGGAGGTTGTGTCCAAAAGCATCCTTATCTTAGGTACAACTCCTCTATATAAGGTGCTGAGCAGAGACTCATTGCTGAATCCATGGTGTGGACATTGAGTTTGGAAGCCCTTGAATCTCTCCCATGCCTCACAAAAGCTTTTATTGTTCTTTTGTGCAAAACCAGAGATTTCATTCCTCAATCTTACTGTTCTAGCATTAGAGAAGAATTTAGCTAGGAAGGCCTTCTTGCAAGCATCCCATGTAGTTATAGTACCAGTTGGAAGTGTCTTCTCCCAAAGATGAACCTTGTCTCTAAGTGAGAAGGGAAATAATCTGAGCTTGAAACCATCCTCACTTACACCATTGATCTTGGTGAGGCCACAAATTCTATCAAATTCATCAAGATTATCTAAGGGGTCTTCCATTGGCAAACCATGGAATTTATTTGCTTGAATCATTGAGATGAGACTACTTTTGATCTCATAATTATTGTTGGCAACTGCAGGAGGAACTATGCCAGCTCTTTGGTTATGTGTATTTGGGGCATCTCCTGCACCAATGTGCCTTGGCCTTTGCTCTTGATTGTTTTGTTGCTCCATTAGCAACTGATTCTCTTGTTCTTGGGCGATTCTTGTTCTCTGCTGTCTTAGGTCTCTAGGTAGGCGGTTGATGTGATCAAGGTACCTCTGAAGATTCTGATTTCCTTTGGATCTTGTTTGCATCAACTGATCCGATGATGGACTCGATGATTGACTCGAACAGACACTCGGTCGAGCACTGGCTCGAGTTGAAGGTCAAACTGACTGAGACGAGTATGCCTTTTTAATCCGGGTGGTGGCTCGATCAGGTACTCGATCGTGCGGACGGTCAAGTGGTTGGTCGAGTTGGTACCTGAGACTCAAAACAACAAAGCAAATGAAGAATCTTAATCAGTAGTGATCAAAGGAACAATATAACTTAATCTTAGACTTGTATAAATCCTAAATGTCACAAACAAACACTAAAATGGCAACGGCGCCAAATTGAAACATGGTCTTTATTGGGGGTTGTGATGAATGTGAATGAAGATAGAGATGATGAATGAACAGGTGGATGCAAGGTGTTTCAATAACCCTTATGTTGTTGTAGCATAAAGGATGTCAATCCATAATTAGTGTGATGCAAGCAATCAAGATATGAATACTTATCTAAGTCAAGCCAAATGTGATGAATGATTTTAACTAACAACCTAATGATAATGACAAGATGCAGTAAGTAAAGCTACTAAGACAAGGTACTAAATGCAAAGTAAACAGTAGAAACAAAGCAGTAATGATACAAGAACATAAACTAAACTAATGCAAGACAAGAGACAAGATCAAACAGAAATGAAGTGAACGCAACAGGAATGAAACAAGTAAATGCAGAACATAAACAAGAACATTGGACGATGCTCGAGCAAGTACTTGATCGGATGCTCGATCGAGTGGGAGGTCGAGTGACTTAGTACGAAGAACAGAAACAGAACAACAATCAAAACAGAGCAAAACGAAAGTAAATCAAACAGCAAGCGAATAGCAATACTCAAACAAGGAAATCAATAAATAAAGAAAGATCCTAAGGATGGATTCATGGGCTGGGCTCAAGCTATGGTTATCTAAACTGATCAACAAATCTTAATCAACAATGATCTTCTAATACTTGTTAATCCATTCTCATGACAATAACAATCAAGCTTAGATACTCTTAGACTTAGTTCTCACTAGCTATTACATATAAAAGCAGGCATTAAACAACCAGATCATCAATGTCAAAAATCACTTTAAACATCTAATCTCTTAGCATGCTTCATGATAATCTCTATCATTGGTGTGATGCTAAGAAGCTTAAGATCTATCCTTACCCTCTCAGTATAAGAATAGCATAGAGCATATCTAATCTAGAAGAGATGTATAACAATAAAGCTTGATCAATCTAAACACCCATAACCTTTACCCAGCCTAATCCATCCTTAAGATCTCTATACACTACTCACAATCACTAAACATGATGAACAAAATCATAAACCCAGAAATCAATGAAACTTGCATGATTAGAAAGATAAGACAAAGATCTACAATATTGAAGAAGAAATCAAACCCAAATTCTCAATACTTAGAAAGTTATGCAACCAACAAGTATCAAAGATTTCTTGAGATAATACAAAAGTTGCTAATGATCTAAGGAAAATAAATGCAAAAAGTAGATAATTCCAAAAAGGGTAAATACTAGGTCTAGATATTATTTCTCTAAAAAGTGCTCTCTTTTGCGGCCATGAGGTACAAGGAGTTTATATAGGAGAGAGGGGAAGCCCTAAAATGGCTAGAAGACTAAATAGGCAGGCGGCTCGGTCAACTCGACCAGGTGCTCGGTCGAGTGCTTGGTAGAGTGACCTCTTCTTCTGTTTCTTCCATCCGGTCGAGTCCTTCTCCGCACACGGTCGAGTGTCTGGTCGAGTGGACTTCCGGATCTTGATTATTCTGCTCTAGCTCCCTTGTCTTCTTCACTTGATAGCTCCAATCCTCTTCAGCACTCTTCCATGCTCTTTAGAATCCAAAATCACCTGCTTATGCTAAAAACTATGCCAATGCAATGCAATTCTACACTAATGCATAAAAAGTCCTAAAGCTACTCAATAATGGCCAAATTAGATAGTAAATCAACCAAAAGATGTGAATATACTAAGGTAAAACAAGGTGAAATATATGAACATCAGCTAGCAAAAAAGCTAAAAGCTCTCAAGAAATGCATTTGTATGTTTAGTAGGGACAACTACTCTGACCTGGAGAAAAGAGTCAAAGAGGCTCATGCTGAGGTTCTCCTACTCCAACAGCAGATCCTCACTGACCCTAATCCTTCTCTTGCGGCTCTGGAGAGAACAGCAATTGATAAATGGCAAACTCTCTTCCATGCTGAGGAGTCATTTTTCTGCCAGAGGTGTAGAGTCACATGGCTAAAGGAAGGCGATCTCAACACCGCTTACATTCATCGCATGACTTCTGCTCGACAAGCAATCAACCATACTCACTTCATGGTGGACACCAATGGGAACAGAATCGAATCGCAAAAGGACATTCAGGCGCATTGCGTCAACTACTTCTCTTCCTTACTTGGAGGTTATGAAGAACCCCCCCCCCCCCAATTTGACCCTGCTAATATATCAAATTTCCTGAGTTTCAGATGTTCCACCACTCACCAGGACATACTCGCAAGTGACTTCTCTACTGAAGACATCAAGGCCGCGGCTTTCTCTCTTCCAAGAAACAAAGCCTCTGTCCTCGACGGTTATCCTGCTGAGTTCTTCAAGTCCTGCTGGCATATTATTTGACCGGAAGTTGTTGATGCAGTCAGAGAATTCTTCTGATCAGATCAGCTGCTGCAACAATGGAATGCTACTACTATAGTCCTCATCCCAAAAGTCCCAAACGTAGCCTCTACTACAGACTTCAGACCAATATCTTTGTGCAACACAGTGTACAAAGTGATCTCAAAGCTACTGGCCGGAAGACTTCAGGCTATCCTGCCCTTGGCAATTTCTAATGCACAATCAGCTTTTCTACCTAGCAGACTACTTACAGAGAATGTGCTTCTAGCCACTGAATTAGTAAATGGTTATAGCAGGAAAAATATTTGCCCTAGGGGAATGCTCAAAGTTGATCTCCGCAAAGCTTTTGACTTCGTGAAGTGGGACTTTATCATCGCTGCAATGCAAGCCCTCCACTTCCCTGACAGGTTCATAAATTGGTTAGGCAATGCATCTCAACTCTGAATTTCTCTGTTTCTGTCAATGGCATTACATCTGGTCACTTCAAAAGCTCAAGAGGATTGCGTCAAGGAAATCCCATATCTCCATACCTCTTTGTCATCGCCATGGAGGTCTTTAGCGGATTAATGTGGACAAGCTTTGCGGCAGGCTTTATCCCACCATCCCAAAACCAAGGAGCTTGATATCACTCCTCTCATGTTCGCTGATGATGTAATGGTTTTCTTTGACGGCTCCTCCTCACTGCAAGGGATTAGTGACGTTATGGACATGTTTGCTCCTTGGTCGGGGCTCCGCATGAACTGTGAAAAAACTCAAATATTCACGGCGGATCTGGAGCCTAGTGAATTCTTGGCCATCTCAAACTCGGGATTCACTACAGGCTCCTTTCCCATTAGATATTTGGGTCTTCCCTTGATGAGTAGGAAATTGAGGATTTTTGAGTACTCGCCTCTCCTTGATAAGCTAATGAAGCGGATCCACGCATGGGCATCTCTATCTCTTTCTTATGCTAGCAGACTCCAATTACTCAAATCTGTCATCTATGGTCAGATCAATTTTTGGATTCAAACCTTTGTTTTGCCAAAGGCATGCATTAAGAAGATGGAGTCACTTTGTAGCAGATTTCTCTGGTCTGGCTCCGTGGACCGTAGCAAAGGAGCTAAGGTTGCATGGTCTTATATTTGCTATCCAAAACATGAGGGAGGCCTTGGACTGCGGCGTTTGAGCACCTGGAACAGAACTCTCTGTCTCAAGTTGGTATGGCTTTTATTCTCAGGGAGTGGTTCCCCGTGGGTTGCTTGGCATCACTTCCACCACATCAAGGGCAAAAGCTTCTGGTCCATCAAAGCCACTAAAACTGATTCATGGAACTGAAAATCTCTTTTGGCAATTCGTCTTTTGGCTGAGCCGTTTGTCAAATGCGTGCTGGGCAATGGTCAAAATGCCAGTTTTTGGTATGATGTTTAGAGCCCCTTTGGAATGTTAATCAAAACTGCTGGTGCTGACGGTCCGGCTCGATTTGGGATTCCTCCCCAAGCCACTGTAGCTGAAGCTTATGCAGGTTTCATTTGGCAACTTCCCTCTCCTCGATCGGACCAGGAACGCCAACTACACTCCTACCTTGACTCGCTCCCCCCCCCCCCCCCCCCCCCCGCTTAGACCTGACGCCGTAAAGGATTGTTTCAAGTGGACCATTCAAAGACAACATTTCACCACCTTTCCTACCGCGAAAACATGGGATTGCATCAGGGAGAGGACCACCACCAAAGACAAGACCTCATCGATCTGGTTCAAAGGAGCCACGCCCAAACACACTTTCACAATGTGGGTTGCGCAACTACAAAGACTGCCAACTCATGACAGGCTATACTCTTGGGTTCCACTCCTACCACGTGTTGCCTCTGTTCGAGCTATGTTGAGTCTCATACTCACCTATTTCTTCGCTGCCCGTTTAGTGACCAGGTATGGACGCGGGTTCAGTCTCACCTCATGCTACGCCCAATTGGTTTCCATACTTGGCCATCTCTTCTCGCTTGGACAAGAATGCGAACAGATTCTGCCCCTCCTATCCTTCGGAAGCTTGCATGTCAGGCCGTGGTGTATCACCTCTTGAAGCTTAGGAACAACAATATGCACAACCAGGTTCAACTTTCTCCAGCTGCTGTCTTCAAGGAGATAGAGGTAGAGATTCGAAATACCATCACAGCCAGAGAATCCCGGAAGCAATTCAGGAATCTCATGGATCTTTGGATCAGATAATTATATTCTGTTGATTGACACTCAACTCTCTTTGTTACCTTTGTTTTTTATTTCTTTTTTGGCAAGGATACAAACCTTTAGGTGGCAATTTTTGTAAATCTCAAACTCTTTCATTAATATGAATATTCACATTCCTATCAAAAGAAAAAGAAAACCTTTAACTAACAAAAAAAGGTTATATATAACTACTAAAATATTCTTTATTTAAATTCTTAATTATAATTTCCAAACAGCGTCACATCCTTGAAAATTTAGTATTCACACTCAATCATGTAATGACTTGTCTACCCAGTCACAGTGGTGTCTTTACACTTCATACTTGGGAAGGCTTTTCTCAAACAGAAGCTCTTTTATCGGTCCATAAACTCGTAAAGTCGGTAAAGGATGCGCAAAGAAAGATGCGAATGAGATCCACGGCTCTTCACCTTTATTAGCCAAACTCTATGCTCCATGCTCACAAACTAGTCATCCATTATACGTACGTACGCTTTGATTAGTGTCTCTATAACGACTTGCTGTAAATGAACATCGACCCAATAACCATTTTGAAGAAATTGACGCCCACCACCAATGTGATCTAGAAGAAGCATAGTGAGAAAAGATCTGTATGAATGCTGACTTGTGCGGAAAGTTAAATCAGGCTCAGGAAAAGGCGGGTAGTAGTGAGAAAGCATGAACAGACCTTTTGAGCAATCCATATCTTTCAAGTAGTTAGGATTCATTCAGCCCTAAAGCTTCTTATAAAAGCTCAAAGATTAGTTCTCTATTTTCATCACTCGTTTCGAATACTCCAACTTGATTTCCCTAAAACATTCACACTAAGTATGGATCTTTAGATTGACCAATACACTAAATGATTCTTCTTCTTTGCTTCTTATATATATTAAAAATAGGGTAATTATATTTTGTGAAAATTATTATTAAAAATAAGTGAAACTATATTTCGTACCCGCAAATCTCTGGTAAGTCCTCTGTTTTGGAACATCAGGGCCTTAGGGTATCTCTCCAATTCGCTGAAGGAGAGCTATAAAGATCGAAACTATACGTAACCTTTTCGGTGATATCACGAGTACAAAACTTTTTATCTTATCCATAACTTCAACTTAAATCTCATGGTTAGTCACCTGAAAAAATCCGTATATCTCAACCGCGTCTTTGATCATCGAGGTTACGTTCTTTCGTGTGACCGTCGACTCGAACACACCTCCTTTAAGATCGATAGTTTGGATAACTATGGTTGTTGACGAAACAAGTGGAGTTGAGTCGATTAGATTGAGATGATGAGGGTGATGGAAGAATACGGATTTTACTTACGCCTATCTTCATCTTGTGGAAAGCATTTACCTCACTAGCACGATCGTATGTTGCTTCCATCTTCTTCTTTCTCTGTGTGTCAAGAAACAGAACAAACTTTTTTCAATAGGTATTTGCTATTTACAGTTGAATTTGATACTTACATAGTGGGTTATAAAAATAAAAAAAAGGAGGAAAAAATGGAGATGCGGGGTATCGATCCCGTACCTCTCGCATGCTAAGCGAGCGCTCTACCATCTGAGCTACATCCCCACGATGTTCAGTTATTAGTATACTATAATAGTAGTCATGTGTGTGTTTTGGGGTCCTTTTGTAGAACTGACTAACTGATTGAGAATTCGAGATGATGACTAACGATATTAATAGAGATAAGCTCAAAGTTGGATGTTTCATGGTATTCGAGTGGGATTCATATTTTAATCGTTACACTATTTGCTTGTATCTAACTACGTACTATACCACGCGAGTGTGTGTGCTTTGAAAATTTTTAGTGTAACTAAAACTTTCATTTGTATTGAGTAGAGTAATTTTTTTCAATAAATTATTTCATTTCATTTATAGCTTCCATTTATTAAAGAAAAATTATATTAGAGGAAGTATAATATCCTATAAGAAAAGTTTTCACTTGTTTATTAATTCTTAAAGGTGTAATTACTACATATACACATTCATAACTAGAGATTGCAATTTTTCTTTTTTCTTTTTTTGAACAAACTAGAGATTGTATTTTTTTTTATTCTTATAAATAAATTAATCTACATCAAATTCTAATGTAAAATTGAACACCCTAGGACATTAATATTTAGTAGTGTATTTGTTTTATACTTTTATTCTACAAACTCCTGGTCATACAAATATTAATGTAATACACACCTACCTACATAAATTAATTTAGGCACGTGGTCCATGGTTATATAAACGGATAAGGGCTCATTCTCTCACGTTTTATTTTGGCTCCACCTACTTGCGTGACTAAACCAAACCATGTGTGTTTCCTTCTCTATGTCTTCCTTCCTTTGATTTTTCTTTCTTTTCTCCTACAAAAAAATATATTCAATCATATTATTGGTGAAGGAGTTTTGTAAACATTTTTAACCTTCATATGAAGATCTGACTCTAAACATATGTTTTTTCAATATATTTTAAACAGCAAATATTTTTCCTGTTATTGCAATCTATGTATTTATTATATACAAGTCGATCTGCATTGTTCGACTTTCATGAAATAGCATAAGAATTCCAATTTAATGAGAGAGACATATATATCGTCTTCTTGTTTATCATCAATTGACCAATTATTACTACCTCGCTCTTAATTACAAGACGAGAGTATTGAACCCATATTGGGTTAGAGTGACATGCATGGAAGAAATTGACGTCTGAGCCAATCAACTCCGTCGAGACACAAATATATAAGTGATGATTTACCAATCGTAAAAAGTGGTGACAATGTTCATTTTCATTTGTCAGTTGCATGTTAAGGAAAAACAACTGATCTGTTGGAAATAGTGGATCATGTCCATATATAAATGGGAGATAAACAAACGAAAGTAATTTTAATGGTAAGAACCAAAAAAAAAGTTGATTAATTTGATTATCTATTTAGAATTATGGGATTAATTATGTATTTAGATAAAACTAGGTTAAAACTCAGGCTATGTCACGAGATATTTTTCTTTGAAATTAATTTACTTAATATTAATAATTTAATATAATCATGAAAAATTAAACTAAAATTTTATAGATGGGTTTTTCTAATTTTTCTTATTTAATATAAATATGATTGATAAATATTAATAAGTTATTGATTGACAAGTTTTTGGTTTAATTTCTTTTTCTAAATCTTAATTCTTTTTTAAATTAATGTTTATTTTGTAAAGCAAATACCATGACCATGTACACTTTATATATATATATTGGTTCTTAAAAGAATTAATAACTAGAATGGTCAAAAATCCTATCAGAGATGCTAGAGCAGCTCAAGAATGAGTTGAATAATAAATACCATGTTAGAATTGGACCTTTTTTTTCTTTTTGTTCCATTCAGTTTCTTTACTTTTCAAGTATTCTTTCCTAGTAAAATCTTAATTAAACTCCTACCAATATATACCTACTTCAGTTTAGTTTGGATTTGTAGGAATTTAGTTTTGGGAGTTTTCGTAAATTTAATTCCAAGTATAAACCTTTAAAACTAAGAAGCAACACACATCTTTATATTATAAACTTATATATGAGTTATGAATGTTTTTTTTTTCTAAACAGCAAATAAATGAATAAAAAATATATTATTATCATCACTTATTTGTGTCCTTATCATTGAATGATAGGCTCACAAAATGAAAATTTATGTGTATTTATGTTTAATATGATTGATTTCTGTTTTTATATACTAATATTCTATTGTTTCACAAAAAGTCTCATTTTGATACATTTCACATAAATTAAAAAAATATTAAAAAAAATTATATATGTTTTTATTTAATAAATGACTAATGAACTAATTTAGTTATAGATTAGGAGTAAAATTAAAAAACCTAATGTAAAATATGCATTGGAAATATAAAATAATTTATTGAAAATGTAAAATGACATTTTTTGTGAAACAAAAGTAGTATATAGTTAGGTGCAAAGATAAGAATGTTGATGTGTTACAATTTGTTTTTACTTTTTAGTGGGTTAATAAATCTGATATGCATTAAATATACTAATTGTCTTAATTTGATTAAACTTATCTTTTTAAATGAGTTGTCAATCTCTCATTTATTTTTCTTTGTTGTATTGACCTTTTTTTTTTGCGGTAAACATTTGTTGTTGTTGTATTGACTAATTTTGTTTCCACCAAACAGCAACGGAAGCGCAATGCCACGTTTCGCCACGAGTCGCAAATCTCTGTCTCTCTCTATAAAACTCGCGTCGTTACACTCCGAAAAATTCACTCAACAAAGCTAAACCATAAACTGTGTGAGTAGAGAGAGAGAATAAAGAAAGCAAAAAAAAAAATGGTGCTAACGGTGTACGGACCTCACTTTGCTTCACCAAAGAGAGCTTTGGTAACACTGATCGAGAAGGGTGTCGCCTTCGAGACCGTTCCCGTCGATCTCTTGAAAGGAGAACAGAAGCAGCCTGCTTATCTTGCTTTACAGGTTAGTTCCTTCTTCTTCCTCGATCCGTCTCTGTTCTAAGGGTTTCTTACTTTGATTCTTCTTCCAATTGCAGCCTTTTGGTACTGTTCCTGCTGTTGTCGACGGTGACTACAAAATCTTCGGTACAGTTTCAAGAAAATCTCTATACTCGTTTGACCTAGCTACAATTATAAGATGTTGTCTGGTTCTTGTTCTGTTGTGTTTTCTTTGAAAGATGTTTTTTTTTTGAAATTTGTGACAGAGTCGCGTGCGGTGATGAGGTACGTAGCAGAGAAGTATAAGTCTCAAGGACCTGATCTTTTGGGGAAAACCGTTGAAGACAGGGGTCAGGTTGAGCAATGGCTTGACGTGGAAGCGACCACATACCACCCACCGCTATTGAACCTGACGCTGCACGTAGTGTTCGCATCAGCTATGGGATTCCCATCTGATGAGAAGGTGATTAAGGATAGTGAAGCGCAACTATCCGCTGTTCTTGATGTCTACGAGGCACATCTCTCGAAGAGCAAGTACTTGGCCGGTGATTTCGTGAGCTTGGCTGATTTGGCTCACCTCCCGTTCACTGATTACTTGGTTGGTCCTATTGGGAAGGCTTACATGATCAAAGATAGGAAGCACGTGAGTGCGTGGTGGGATGATATTAGCAGCCGTCCTGCGTGGAAGGAGACTCTTGCCAAGTTTTCACTCCCGGCTTAAAGATGATTCCTTCTCCTTGCTTCTTGTTGGTGATGTTGCTTGTGCTTTTTATGCGAGGTATAATAAAACTGGAACTATAATGCCTCTGTGTTTCTCTTGTTGGTGGTGTTGCTTGTGTATGTTATTTACTTCCTCTGTGTTTTCTTTCCTTTTGTAATTTAATAAGTGTCGGTTTACTCCTGTGTGAAGCTTTCAATTTAAGGAAATTATCTGTTCCCCTAGTTTCACTTTCAGTTTGACTTGATTGGTTAGCTAAAAAAATTATCAATTAAGTAAATGAAAAGAAAAAAGTCAGATTCACTTAAGTATAGAAATGCCAAAGTAACACACTCCCTACCCAACTTATGATCCAATGAGTCATCATCGACCCAAAATACTAAACCATATACAAGTCATGTATTCGCTCCCTAAATTTTACTTTTACATGTATCATCACTCACTAAAAATCTTTAAAAATTAAAAAAATATATTCATCTAATCTACCAATATATATATATATATATTATATTGTTGCCCCACGTAAACGTGAGTAATTGATTACTTTTATATGTAAACGGTCTATTCGAACCAAGCGATTCTTGACATACTTTAATCCGATTGCATAAGTTAAATATCTTTTTATTTCTGTTGCATTTTAGTCTAATGTGATATGAAGACAGATTGCACTAAAAATAATTTCTGTAACTTGTGCATTTTGTTTTTTTAGAAAAAATGGTAAAATTTTGGATTAGCATGCGACGCGAACGAGAGACTTGATGGATGGATATTGACATATTGTATAGTGATCCTGCGGACATAAAATATGGGCTTCTTTCACTCGGCCTTTTGATTCATAATCAAAGATTATAAATTAGTGTTTTCTCATTTGGCTAACATTCGACCAAGTCACAACATTTCTATTTAACACATACTGAACTACCGATAATTATTTTAAAATATTCTCAATAAACTCTTATTTTATAGGTGTTTTACTTTTTTTTTTCAACCAAACATTAATAAATTAAAAGAGAACGCCCAGATTGGTCGTCCAAACCGGAGGATATGAGTTTACAAAAGAAATTTCAGAAATTAAAGATCTCGAACAACGAGCTAGACAATCTGCCCTTACATTAGACTCTCGCGGAATCCTATGCAGGTGTCGCTTTTTTACTGGGTGTAAAATTCTTACTATTCTCAATAATAAGAGCCTAAAATCAATAACCCTCAATTAGAAGTTGTCTTATATTATCAAGAGAGCGATAGAATTCTTACTATTTATGTGACATGAACAGCATGGATATATCATTGAGAAGACAAAATGAATCAATTTACATGTTTCAGGAGCAGAGAAGAGAGAAAAATCAACTTCCACGAATTCAAGAGCAAAGATGACGAAAGAATCAAAAAATTTCTCAAATGATTTTTTAACATCATAAAACTGAAAATGTATTAAATATAATAAGTATTTTCCAACTAATTTCGCAGATAAAATTTTGCATTTAGGTAACATCTTACATATACTTTTTAATATGAAGAAAAACTAAATTAACCAAAAATAAGCAAAACATATATAAAATATAATCAAAACATATATAAAATATAAGCAAAACATAAATAAAATATTTGTACATATTGTGTTTTTATAACACATAAATTAGACTTTGGATATCATACTATCTCTTTTTATTGTTACATTAACATTTTGTTAGTTTATTAAAAACATCTGTTTGTATAAAATTTTAATAAAAGTTCTCAAGTTTCATATTTTTTTTTTCATTTTCCTTTCAAACATCTAATACATTATATAATATTTTACTAATACAAATAAAAAATTAAGAAAAATAAAATAAGAAGAATTAATAACAAACAAAATATCATGGATTTTTTAAATAAAAAGGGCAAACACATTTTCAAACTAATTACATAGTCTAACTAAAAAGATACACATGAACATGACACTGGACTGAACCAAAAGCCACATGGTCCGAAATTTTTGGGGCAAGCAACGCCATTTTTTAGTACTTTTGTTGTGGGTCTGTTTTGGCTACTTCCCAAAGCCAACGTCCCTCCAGCAACATGAGTTTCCACTTGTCTATTCCCCCAAGAAAACACGGAAGAAAAATAGTTGATGGCCTTGTTATGGTGCTTCTTGTTCTATGGGCATGCTTATTCATAATATCTCTGCGAACCATGGTTTTGCAACAGTTGGAAAGTTTTAGGACTTTTGCACTCTGATCTGTGCTTTGAGTTCGTTTTTTCAATCATTTGCTACATTAATTAGCTCATGGTAGTCTGCCATTACTGGGATGTGTGGGTGTTGGACTTTACATAAGTGAGAGCCTTGGAATGTTGACTAGTTAGAAATGGAATTCGGAGGCTGCTCGTGGCCCTTCACTTGAAGAGTGAAGACTAGAAGTTCTCTTAGTAGTATAAGTAGGAGTCTCTAGTATTCCTCTGTAATCGATTAAGATTTAATAAAAGTATTATTCAGTCAAAATCCTTTCTTCCTTTATTTGTTCACAGATATATATATATATATATATATATATAAAGCTATATAACCAATTGACTTTATACCAATATACAATAAGATAATTAAACTCCAAACATTAACCATTACAATTTACAAACGACACCGTCCTAAAATTCAATATAATAAAAAAAATGCACTACACTCTCTGTATATAAAAAGATTCAATTCAATATGATATTGACAATATCCTTTGTTAATTTGTCTGATCTGCGCAGATTGTGTTTGTGTGCGTGCCTTTTAGCTATCTTTCGTCTGGTTTGTGCCCATGATCTCAGATCACACACAGCTCAATTATTTCGAAAATTAGTAGACGTTAATCTAATTAGAGTAATACTACTAGTAAATTCTACGTGTTTTTTTAGTTTTAAAACGAAAACATTTCTTTGTTAAAAGAGATTTTCTAACCTAATTTATCCCTTTTTATTTTATTTTAGATTAGACCATTATTTCTTATGTTTTTATAGATTAGGAATTCAAGTATATTATGTATATATCTTTGTGTTGATCTACCGATTTGGTTATAAAGTTTTGAATTTTGTCATGATATTAGATCTTTCTTTTTGGATTTTGGTCTCTTCGTCGCGGGCAGAATAATGATCGTGCCGAACCCGAGGAATGAGTTGTATAAGCTCCAAAAACAAATCGACGACCTAAACAAGATATCATATACGTTTTGGGCAGTCTTTTTACCGTGGTTTTTTTGACTACCCTTCGTTTGTGTACTCCCTGATATGTATTTTACCGTAGTTTTATATTTTCAATGTACAATATCTAATTATAACAATTTGGTTTTATTGTTCTCTCTTTCTTTCTCGTTGTATTTTTTTATGAAATTCATGTTAAGGCCCTCGAGAGTCTTAAACAACGGGAGAAAGTTTACTGGAGAAGGCATTATTAGTCATTTGGCTAGCTACGTTTGGGTCCACTGATCGATTATAAAAATTTAAAGTATAGACTCTATAATGAAAAAGACTTGGTCTGTGATAATTCGATCACTAGTTTTTGTTTTAAGGCATCTAATCATTGTGTTTAATGAAGTAATGTTAGTCTGTCAATATACAAAATAAACAAAATAATGGGCTCGTTCAAATCACGTTTGATTTAATATATACTTTCGTGCACCACCAACCTTCATTTTACACTTATACAAATTCTATCGGCCAAAGCAAAACAACAATTATTCACACCCAAAAAGTAAATAAATTGGGTTTAAGTCTCATACAACTATTTCGTTTAATTGTGTGTTTAAGAAAATGAGAATCATTATCCTAACTTATCTTTAATTATTACAACAAAGTGGGGGAATATATTTCCGTTCAGTCCTATAGATTTTGATTTCATTACAACAAGTGGTCTCTATGGGCCTTTACAGTCTTTAATATAGCTCATTGATTAATGCTTAATTTATTATAAAACACTAGATTAATACTCGTGCTAGCACGATTGAAATGACGTTATAAATGACGTTATTTATAAGTTTTATTTTTGCTATAATATACTCATTTATATTTATTGACAAATCATTTATGTATGTTACCATTAAAAGCGTATTTTTTACACTTAAATATATTGTATGTTACAAATATATTTTTTACCACCACCTAGAAAATATCTGGATGAACACATTAAGTCAACTATTATATGTCTTTTTACTTTCACTTTTGCATAATTTTTTTAATACTAAAATTATTGACTAAAAAAACATTTCGAATAAAAATTATATTATATAGTATACTAATCAATGATGTAACATCACAATAGTGTATGACCAACCATAGAGAGAATCTCAGCTCATCCCTTTTTCCTTATGGAGAGAACCTTGCGCCCAACCTCCTCCACCATGGAGAGAACCTTGGCTCCACCTTTAACATTGCGTCCAATCTCCTCCACCTTCCTCTCTAGAGAAGATAACCTTGCATCAAGCGTCCTCCACCATAGAGAGAAACTCCGCCCTGCCCTCCTCATGTGTAGAGAGAACATATTCACGTCGTTTAGCTATCTCAAAATGGCTTGCTCCGACAATCAATGAAACTAAAAACCATTTTCTAACGTCATAAAATCTTTTGATAGTAACTAATCTTAAATTTTTCAATTTATTTGTGGAAGTGTCTTTGACACCATGATGTAGCCTTTTTCTCTATAACGCCCCGACTGCCACCTTGCTTAGTGAGCCTATGTTCACTCCCAGTCCATGGGACCACCTTCCTCAGTGACCCCATGTCTACTTATAGCCCACACATATCCGATGGTCGGTTTGTTACGTCCGAAAGGCTTTATACTCCTATAAATCACCATATGATATTTTTCTACATTTTTTCTTCATTCCCACAGTTCCGACAATAACTTCCCGAAATGTCACCTATCCTGAAACTACTCCAGCTCAAGCACGCCTAACTCTAGAGTTCTCTCATGACCCTTGATCGAAAAGATAAGTGCACTTTGGTGACATAGGTGACCCAAATCAATTCTTTTAAACCTATCCGCAAACCAGGGTGTCACAGTCTCCAAACTCCAATGGATCTATCAACAACAATTTATATTTTTCCAATCTATCTATCTATGTCTGTTGTAAGTTTGTATTTGATTAGCCTATTTTATCTAACCATTAGCTTGATGAGCTTCTACTCTTTATCTCCCTTTGAGATTGAATGAATGATAACAATTATGGTTGCACAAAAAAGGTCAATGACCAACCAATCAATGTTGAAAAAATAGAAGAAAATTAATTTGACATAAATAAAGCAATAGAAAATTATAAGCACGATAATTTATGAATTCGAAATAACTCAAAGGCGAAAAGATAAATTAAATCAAAAATTGTAAAAATACTACATTAAATTTTTAAACACACAATATTCGAAAAATAAAATGCATATATTAATCTTTTTTGGATCAATATATTAATATTACCTATTACAAACTGAAAAAGGAGAAAGTAGGAGAAAATTTTGGTTTAAAAAATAAGAAAAATTTATCTTTCCATTAAAAAAGTTTTACCAATAGAACAAAGTTGAAAGCAAAATATTTGAATAAATTATTTTGTTAGATGAAAATTATGAGACCATCTATGTTTATATAGAAGTGAGTATTTACAAAATTTAGAATTAATAATTAACTGTATATTTTCTTAATCCTATTTCTATTTTTTGTAGAATTAATAACTTCAAATTTAAAATAAGTATATAATGTTATAAATTTAAATTATACATATATATATATAATCTCCTTATAATTATTTAAAAACTTTTAGTTTTTGTAATTTTTTTGATAATTATATTGTTTTTGTTGTAATTTCAAATCTTTCCTATTAAATATTAACTTTTACACATGTAAAAATATCATATTGATATAAACTTGACACATGTCAAAATCTTGTTAATTGCTAACTTTCAATACCCAACTTTATATAATAAGATATAATTTATGTGATTGTTTTTAAAAGTGTTTTTAGATAAAATACATATTTTGTAAGTTTTATATTGTTAATGGTTCTATATAAGTACCCGTGCTATAACAATGGTTAACTTTTATTTTATATAAAATTTTGTATATTTTATATTTCAAAATAAAATTTTAATATGTTGTATTAGTTTATGTATGTGAAGTTATTTCAACAATATATATTCAACATCATGACTTGAATGTCATTATAAGATATAATTTTGTAAATTTGGTTTTTAAAAAACGAGTTATTATATTATGAGTAATTAAATATATTGTTATACTTTTTGTTTTAATACATTAAGTGTCTTGAAATTCTTTCATAGTATAGTGACATATTATTGACATTGCTATAACAAATCAATTTAGAGTGTTTATAGTTTCTAAATTTTATATCAAGTTTCAGTATTTTAAAAATATTTCAAAATAAATTATTTAAAGTTTATTATATTATATAAAATTACAAAATTCAACAAAAAATATGAAATTGAATTTAAATATTCAAATTTTGACCCGTTAGGCCGTTACTCAGTCAAATTTTTAATTCAATAGATATTATTTTTAAATAATAATATTACTAAAGCTTCAATATTTTATAGATTGAACAATTTATATTTGTTTTTAAAAAATCAACTTATGGTATATCCAGAAATAAAACTATTTTTTAATTGTAATAAATAATATGATAATTTATTTGTTTCACAAAATAGACTCATATATAAAAGTGAGAGGTGAAGTATAATGATAATTAAAAAATTAATATCTAAGTTAGATATCAAAGGATTTTATTTGATGAATAATTTAATAAAGGAAATTAATATGGTAAGTTATATGATATCAAATGATTCTTTAGAATATCCCCTATATTAGAGAAGCATTCTCAAGAAAATGTTGATGTGTCGTCGTTAGAGAGCTGGAGACACTAATGAATTTATTGTCCTCATTTTTATGGTATTTACACATAATTTTCATTGAATGATTAAAGAACATTCCTTTACAATTAATTAAAAAAAATCAAACATTTCAATTTTAAAATTTATTTTAATCACTTTATAACATATTTAATTATTAAAATATAAAATCATTAGATCTAAAACGTTTTCAAAATCGGAATTTATTCACCTATTAAAAAAAATTTGATTACTATTCTCATATTTAAAGTTTCCAAAATAAAATTATCACAATAATCATTATTATAGAGAATTGACTTATTTTATATTATTGGTATAATATTTCACGGATGAAACATATTCTTACACAAAATAAAAGATTTTTTTTAAATAGAAAATCTTGCATAGATTGAAGAAAGAGCGGGTATACATATATATAGTTGATACATAATAATTTGATCTAAACATATTCTTACGGGTTATATATTTTTTTTTTACACAAACAAATTTTAGATCCTAGAAAATAACTTTACTCATAACTCTAATTTTATCTGTATAGATTTATCCCGCACATACTATGTGTTACCTAGTTCTTTTTAAGATTTTCGGAAACAACATATTCTAGTAATAAAATCTTCCGAAAATAAATTAAGGTTGCATCTAATATTTAACTTGTAACCAATTAATCTATAATCTATTTGTAATCAATTTATTAAAAATATATAGTCTACAAAAAATAATGGGGTGTACTTCCATTTTATTATAAAATAATTAGTTTGGTTTTTTTTTTTTAAAGCGACGTGGAACAATGCAGCCACCGATAGCCTACACTTGTTTCAATAATACTAATAAGTGCGACTGCGTTTACCCTAACGACCGCAAACGCAGCTAACCAGATCCTTTTTTTCTCTATCTTTCTCTATAAAATCGCGTCCTGATAATATAACTGTGAGTTGAGAAAAAACTTGACAAAGGAAGAAGAAGAAGAAAAAAGAAAATGGTGTTGACGATCTATGCTCCTTTATTCGCTTCATCAAAACGAGCTGTGGTGACATTAGTGGAGAAGGGTGTACCATTCGAAACCGTCCATGTCGATCTCATGAAAGGAGAACATAGAAAGCCTGAGTATATCGCCATCCAGGTTTTCTCATCATATCTCCCTTTTTTAACTTTAACTTCTTCTTTTTTTTTCATCCGACGATTGTTTCCGATATTGATATTTCCGATCGTTGCAGCCTTTTGGTAAAATCCCTGTGCTCACCGATGGAGACTACAAAATCTTCGGTACACCTTTGATCAACACTACTTTTTTTTTTTTTTCAAGATTACTACAAGATTCATGTCTGTTGATGAAATGAGTCATGAATGATGGATCTAATCATGATCCATGAATATGTGTTTTGTTTGATTTACTTCTGTGTTGCAGAGTCGCGTGCCATCATGAGGTATGTAGCAGAGAAGTACAGATCACAAGGACCTGAGCTTTTAGGGAAGACAATTGAAGAGAGAGGACAAGTAGAGCAATGGCTTGACGTTGAGGCAACTAGCTACCACCCACCACTATTGGCTCTAACGCTCAACATTGTCTTTGCACCGCTTATGGGCTTTCCTGCTGATGAGAAAGTTATTAAGGAGAGCGAAGAGAAGCTTGGAGAAGTGCTTGATGTCTACGAAGCTCAGCTTTCCAAGAACGAGTACTTGGCTGGTGATTTCGTGAGCCTAGCTGATTTAGCTCACCTTCCTTTCACCGAGTACCTTGTTAATGAGATCGGCAAGGCTCATTTGATCAAAGATAGGAAGCATGTGAGTGCGTGGTGGGATAAGATTAGTAGCCGTCCTGCGTGGAAGGAGGTTTGTGAGAAGTATGCGTTACCTGTTCATGCGTTACCTGTTTAATCAAAGAAGGGGGTATGTTTTGTTTGTTGTGATGTTTGTGAGAGCTCTGTGTGTCGTGTGAGGGAGTCCGTTTTGGGTCTATTGTCTCTTTTTGTTTCAATAATAAACGGAACTCTGCCTCATTTGTTTGCTATATCTGGTTTTCTTATATTTTGTAATCTCTCAAGCAAAGCTTTTTAATAAGACTTTTAAACCGATGAACCAGACAGATTTGAGTAGTTAGTTATACATGGTTTGTTGCATTTATATGAAACTGGTTTTGCCCCAATCGTAAAACAAAACCATCATCAACAAGACAATGTTTAACAATTAACACACATCTCTCTGTTCTTCATGTTGGAACAAAGGGAGAAAAAGAAACCTTCCCTAGTCAGACAAACTCAAGAGCTGTGTTGATACAGTCTCTTAACGGTACAAGAAAAACCAAAAAAGGCAAATTCTCTTTTTGTTGTTAGAACAATCAGCTCTCCAAACATTACCAGAACATCAAGATTATATAAAAAATGTACGAAGAAGATCTACCAATCATACATCAAGGCTGATGATGAAAAGATTCTGAAGGCGGATCCTCATTGCGTGGAACATTAGGTTCAGGAGTCACTACCGGGATATCCATGTTGTTTCTTCTGTCCCGATCAGTCTCTGTGGATATTTCTCTTACGTCAGAAACTCCTGCCTCTGTCGCCTGAATATCATTCCATTCGTTTTCCCCAACCGGAGGCTGAGCGTTTACTACCTGCTCTTCACTCATATGGACTACACCCTCTCCCGGTATAGAGGCTGTTCTTGAAATGCTCAGACATGCTTTGTCCACATTCTTTTCTGTTTCCTTTGTCATTGGAAGAGATGCTTCGCCGTTAGTAGACTCGGTCTTCTCCTCGCACACTTGCTTCGTCTCTAGTTGCTGCCTGTTTATTAAAGGATAAAGAGATTTATGACACCTCAAATAATGAGTTGCCCTGGGAGATAGATTTAGACAAGCTAACCTTTGAAGCTGAGTTTGTAACATATTCACATATGCTAAAAGCTCTTGCTTCTCTGTCCAAGAAGCTGCCTCTCTCTGAGAAGCTTCCTTTGCTTTTGCTTCACCACTTGCTTCTGCAACTCTCACTTTCTCTTCCGCTCTCACAACAGCTCCTTCAAGTATGACAACACGCTCTCTGGCTTTTCCAAGCTCAGATCGCCACATATGTGCTTCTTGGAGGGCAGAGTCTCTTTCCTTTATCAATTTATCCTTTTCCTTACCCAGAGTAGATGTCTTCTCTTCCAATTCCTTAAGCTACATAGGAGATAAAGATCAATAAACAACAAGATATACTTGAGGATGCAAAAGTATATGTATATGACCCAGCCTCATTACCTTCAATTTCGCGGCTTCTTGCTGTCTCTCAGAATCTTTAGTTAAGCGCTCAAATTCCAAGCAAACGATCTTCCTTTGTTCATCCATTGTATGAGCTGCGGATGCTGCACCTACAGCTGCCTCAGCCGTTTCAGATAGCTTATCTGCTATCTCCTTTATCATTGAGTCACGAGAGCGAAGTTCTCGCGCCAAATTCTGTAATTCTTCATCTTTAACACGCAGAGTTTCCTGTAAGATGTAAGTGACTCAATAAGGCTAACTTGGACAAAACAAAATATGGACGGTATGGTTTATGCTAATTCTGGAAATCTTCATCCTTGACACGCAGAGTTTCCTGTAAGATGTCTCTATATATGCTTTACATCGCTCAACAAGACATTGCAGGATCTCAACAGCCAATGAATGTCAATATGCTGTAGTGGTGAAGGAAATATAAAATTACCACACCTTCATTATTGTTAAATCATCTAGAGGTCCATCGATTGGTTTATTTGCCGTTATTTTCAATGCATTCCTCAAAGAGATCTGCATTGCTGCTTGAATTTCTCTGGAACATTCCAATGCTGTTGAATTGGCAACAGCAACAACGGTTGCAACGGTACCAAGTGTTGCAGAACCACTTCCGCTTAGAGATTCGACAGCCTCCTTATGGGCCTTGAGGACTAGCTGTGTCGCACTGGAATGAAAAGTGAAAGATAGGATTTAGCATATTTAACTGTTGAGCAGCATCCGGAAGGTATAAAATCTTCAGAAACAAAAGAAAAACGTAAAAGACAGAGAGAGAGAGAAAGAGATGACTCTTTAGACATGGTACATGATGGAACCATTACATCCACAAAACTTCACATCATTCGAGATAGATGAAATAAGCATGGTGGCTTCTCTAGAGTTTGGTAAGCAAATAAAAAGGACAAAAAGAGAAGCAAACAAAAAGATAAAGAACCAGATGACTTACTGTAAGGTTGTGACCCAAGCTTTAGCAGCACCAGGTGTCTCTGCACACAAAAAGTAATCTTTCTTCTGTGGGGTACCAATATCTTTAATCATGTTGAAGAAAACTCAACTCTAGAAATCCAAACAACTATCTCCTTATAGGAAAAAAGACAGAATTATAAATTTGCCTACGTTTTACTAAAAACAAGGATACAAATACAGCAACCATTATATTTTGGAAGTCCCCTGAAACACAAAAGAAACAAAATTCAATAATACAAACAGACACCTAATAAGGCTGATTAGTCAAAACATAAAAAAGGAATGTAGCACCCATACTGAAAGTTGACAGGAGAGATGGAGATTGTGCTATTTTCGTCAAACACAATTGTTCCTTTGATAGTTGGTTCGTTTCGTCTTGTCCTGAGTCATGGAAATACATCAGAAGTATAATGAATACACACATCCGTGAAGTGATGATCTCCACACAAAAATGCAGATACATAAGCAAAAAATGATATAACTCACTTATACTCCATTTTCCCTGTTGTTGGATCAAGTATCACCCATCGCTCATTCCATTTTCTCAGCTATTCATACATAAACAGAAACAAAAGATGGTATCAAGTGTGAGCCTTTTAATAACCCATCACAGTTCAAGCCACAAGACTTCTCAAAGCAAATCACTTTAACCTATAGAAACACTACGATCAAAAGAAACCACAGGGATTCTCAATTTCTTATTCTCATCCAGATGATCCATTTCTAATAGTAAAGTTAAGCTAACTCGAAAGAATTGAACTTACAGTTTCAGATCGCTTAAAAAGAGGTCCTTGAAGCAAGTTCCGACCGGAGCCAGATGCTAATTGCCGCTTGATCTTCTCTAAGCTGTTCTCTGTAGCGTCAACAATTCTCTGCGCATTTGGGATAATTGACAAAAGGGGTCAATTTAAAAGTGTAGAATACAAAAGCAGCCAAAAGAAAGAGACTAAATTGTCGCACACAGAGATCGAGAGAGAGAGAGAGAGAGAAAGAGACCGGAGAAGCGCCGTTGGAAGCCATGTAAAATGAGATCGGGAAACTCTTTGATCGATTACAAAGGAATTAATTGTTGATCGATGAATTCGAGAGAGGAGGAGGGTTTTAGAGTTCTTTTGTTTAGGTATGATGAGCTGAAGAAAACGAGGTTGAAGAAGAAGAAGAAGAAGAAGAAATTGGGGAAATTTGCTGTTAGGTTTTGGTTTCGCGGAATTGCAGTTGAATCTGTCTTCACTCTTTCAACGCGATCAAATCAATTCAACTGAACCGGCCGGTTTAAATAACGTAACTGGACCATTTTAAAGAACCGGTTATTTTGTTGGTTCGATCTAACGGTGGAGCCAGGTGGCAATCACATGATTCTTTTGTTCTCTTTTGTTGTTGTTGCTGCTGTTTGTAAGATCAGATTATTCACTCACATTAACCATTTTGAATGCAGGAGAAGGTGGATTAAGACAATAGACACAAAATTAAAAGATTAAAGAAATGTCGAGGTGGGAAGGGTTCAGACTTCAGAAACAATGATGGGTTCGGTTGTGTCAATGCCATCATTTTAGGAAAGAGTGGCATTATTGGGAATGAAAGGTCACCATATCTTACCTTCTATTCTTTTTTTCTTATTAGTACCCTTGGTGATTGCCAAACTAATTTCAAAATGTTTGCAAGGTAGTGACATAGTTGCGTACCGAATTCGCCTCAGCTTAGATGCGTACTAGCGTCTAGCGCAAATGTAGTGACTTAGTTCACATGATATTCAAACATATGATTCCATCTACCAATCAAAGAAAAGTATTTGTGTTGAGATAAAAGTATAGTAAAACTTTTTTTATCTCTCAAATAATTTCACTAACATGAATAAAGTTTTGACGGAACTAAACCTTACTGGTCCGCGGATGTCTATTACAAATTTTCTAATGGTCGTAACTAAAACATGTCTTTAGTGTGACTAGCCGTTGATGATAACTGCAATGGAGTAAACATAACCAGTGAATTTGATTCGGGAGATGGTCAAGACACATTTTATTGGGGAGCGGAGAAAAGGATTGAAAGCATCAACGCAAAAGAGTAGTAGACATGTAAGCCAAGACAAGATCCCTTTTGTATGAATTTATCATTTGTTTTTCACTTCTATGGCATTCCCTAATGAAACGTCTACAAAGTCTAGGGTTGATCAAATCTTGATTTTGTTGGACTTTGATATTCAATCCCCAAAATAAGAAGAAACTTCTACAATATACTACCGAAATTGATCTTAACAACCGAACAACCTTTTTACGAAAAAAATGATCTTAAGTAGAAGTTTTTGTTATTCTCTTAGGATTCATGTTTGAAAAGAAAAATATGTATCCATGTGGTCACTAATGTATACCTTCCAGAGTGAAATCATGATGTTTGTTGACAGTAACACATTTTTAGTGGTCTTTGAGTAGTGCAACCTGCCCATGACTCACTTTACCTTACAAAAATACCTGACATTCTTCCACAAAACATAAAAAAGTCCAATAAAATCATACTTTTGGATGAATCTGAACTTAAGGAATTTTCAGTTTTACTTTCTTTCTTTTTTTTTTCCAATAAAACCAAAACTGCTGTAGAATAGTGACATCCACTTGAATGTACATATATATGTCTATATTGTTTTGATAAGTTTTAACACTCATCCTCTATTTAGAGTTATTTCTTTTTCAGATATAAAACATCATTGTTAATATATCTAATCAAGATTGACGAACAAAGAAGTGCTCTTTATATCAAATCAATAGACTTAACCACAATTGAGTAACTTAAACGATTGTTGCCCATTCCTCAACTTGCTTTTTCTCTATATAATTTTAGATATACTGAAAAATAAACCATCAACCTCCATGCAAAACCATATTATATTACAAAGTTGCGCACTTAAAATTTTGTTACATTTCTTTACACTCTAAAAGCAAATTCTGAACTCCACTTTTCTTTTCTCTTCTTCTATAGCTAGGAAACTAGTGGATCAAATTCCATATCCTCATCTTTCTTTACACACACACACACTTTAACACAATAACATCATGAATTGATGATAATCAATTCTAAACTATGTATTTTTTGTTTCCACTTCAAACCACATGAAATCATGGAGATTCATCATCACCTCTTCGTCACTCTTCTCCTTCTCCTTCTTCCCCTAAGCTACGCTCAAGAAAACACCAGAAGCTTGGTCATTGATGTCAATGGTCCAGTCGAAACTTCTCCTATCTCCGAGGTTAGTATTTTCTTTCTCTCTCGCTCGTCATAATGAGAAATGAATCTTTCAATCTCAACCATGAAGAACCCTTGGTTCATCTGAAAATATATCTGAACATATAACCTAATGAATTAATTAAACATCTCGTCATTAGCATGCATATATATCTGTGTATAATAGAGATATATACATGAAACCATGACGAAACTACCTTCATAGAAATGATTAAGGATAATTAACCAAAAAATAATAAATAATGGTTATAATCGTTCTATTCCCTGTATAATGTGTGCTTGTTAATTAGCTTATCAAAAAATCTCAATTGGTATTATTTTTGTTCTTATTGGAACAGAAACTAAATCCAAAGCTTGTGTACGAAATCAAAGTGCATGGTTTTATGCTTTGGGCATCGATGGGTGTTTTGATGCCAATTGGTATAATCTCTATCAGATTAATGTCTATCAAAGACCAATCTTCAATCACTCTTCGACGACTCTTCCTTCTTCATGTCACTTCTCAGGCAGGTTTCATTTTTTTTTTAATTGTATCAAAATATTACAATTAAACGAACTAAATCATAAGTATGTTGAAAATATTGTATGAGTTGAAAATGAAAATTAAAGGTCGGTGCGAGTGTCAAATGTAGATGGGTGGATAGAGAGAGTAAAGCAAAGATGCTTCTTTCTTCATCTAAAGAATAAAGATTGCATCCAATTAACGACTTTTTCATTACTTTTAATTAGTAATTAGTAGGGCCTTTTGGGTTATTCTAGATTGTTAATCACACTGATAATCATGGAAACTTGAAGGCCAAGCTAAAGCGTCTACCTTCTTCTTCTTTTTATTAGCTTTAACGTCAATATCTTCATAACCTTTAGTTCTTTCTGACTTTCTCTTTCTCTCATTCTGATACTTAACTAAGAAACCACACCTACTAGTCAATTTTTGTTCCAAAATAAATATTTCCATGATAAATAATTAATAACAAGTGTGGATTATTATTGAGCAACAACAGTCACTTTTAAATATTGTTATCAATCAACAATCGGCTCATGGTTAACTTGGAATTAATATTAAGCGAGTAATTAACAATGTGATGAACTTATCAAACAGATGGTTTCAGTGATACTTGTGACAATAGGGGCAATCATGTCAGTAAAAAACTTCAACAATTCCTTCAGTAATCATCATCAACGGCTAGGAATTGGACTTTATGTCATTGTATGGTTCCAAGCTCTTCTTGGCTTCCTCCGACCTCCAAGGTACTTCTGTTTCTTCTCTTCAGTAAAATAAAATATTATGCCGATAATTTCTTGCTTTTTCATTTAGAGTGCACAAAATATTTCTTCAACAAGCTAAGTACTAAATGCACATTAGTTAGACTTAATCAAATGTTTATATTGCATCTTTAATTGATTTTAGTATTATACATTGCAGGGGAGGAAATGCTAGAAGGAAGTGGTTTTTAGGACATTGGATATCAGGAACATCAATTGCTATTCTTGGGATAATAAACATATATACAGGGTTACACGCTTACACCAAGAAGACATCAACAAGTGCTAAGCTTTGGACTATACTCTTCACTGCACAACTCTCTTCCATTGTCTTGTTCTATCTTTTTCAAGACAAGTGGTCTTACATCCAAAGCCAAATAACTACCTTTAACAGAAATCAATCCGTTGATCATAACAGCGACATCTCAGCCGCAGAGACTGGCCATGTAGAGGAGGTCGACGAAATTAAACAAAGCTATTAGTATTTTGTTTTTATCTTGAGAGATTGTTTTCTAAGAGACAAGAAGGGTTTCAAAGGCATTTGAATTATTTTGTAGCCGTAATGATTTGACTAACTTACGAGTTTCTTCTTTAGTAAATTTAAGAGAAACATGCTCAATTTTAACTGCTTTTTTTTTTTTTATCAAGAATGAGAAGAAATGGCCGCAATTTCCGAGGAATTTAAGAACTCTCCTCTGTTCATAACTATTATTTAATATATTTATTATTATTATTTAATTACGTTTTATTTCTGCTATGTATAATTTTTTTTATATCACTATTTTAATTAAATTAATTATTTTTAGCTCTTTCAATAATATTTTTTAGTAACGTATGATTTAATTCATTTTTCTATAATTTTTAATTTAATGTATATCATTAGTTTAATTATATTCGTAAATTTAATTTTTATATATACCATTATTTGAATTATATTTTATTATTTTTAGCTGTTTTGACTTTTGACAATATTTTTCTTAAGAGAACAAGGTAAGTGGGAAGAAAAACAAACTTATTTTGATAATTAAAGTTTTTTTTTTATTTGTCAACAATTAAAGTTTGATGTTGGATAAAAAAAATAAAATACATTTAACTCAGTTTATTTAAAACAAATTAACTTCGTACGTAGGTAGAAATTCTGAAATTGAGTCAATTGACCTAGTAATTATATAATAAATACAAAGATATAAACTTCCATTTATTAATTAGAATTAAAAAAAACTTCCACATAAGATCTCTAGATCTCGAAGACTGAACCCAACGTAAAAATGGAAACTGACCATCTCCTTTCTTCATTAATGAAGATTCTAACGTTTCAGTGCCATAGACAGAAACAAAATATTTCTAATTTTGAATAACAAAATCTCCATAGATGTCTCTTTTACATATATCCCTCCATATATGTATGTAAAATCTACAAAATTTACACACACATAATATGTATGCTGATATATAAATATACCAAAGACACAATCAAAAGATCGAAAAACAAATTCTATCACACAATTCTTCTTCTTCACCAAACCAAAACGTTGACAACTTGTGTGAGTTTTGCAATGATGAGGGGTGCTGTTTCGACCGGATTAGTAACGGTCATGGTAATGATACTTGTGGTGTTAAACCAAATAGAGAGTGCTATTGTGAAAAAACCACATAGAAAGTCTTGTAATATTTATATAGAAATTGGGTCTATGACCAATCTTACCCTCTCTATGATTCCAAGACTTGCCCTTTCATCGAGAAACAGTTTAACTGCAAGTCCAATGGTCGCCTTGACAGCGAGTACCTTAAGTATCGGTGGCAACCATCCGGCTGCAATCTCCCCAGGTGATTCCATCTATTCTTTATGTATCTATAGCGATTTTTCCGATACATAAATCTAGTGCGTTCTAAGACATATACCTAACCCTAGGTGAATTGCTATGGGCTATGAGTACCTGTATCATTCAGGCAATTTAGGCATCAAATAGCATTTTTTTGGAAACTTTCTTCATTCCCAAAATTTCTTAAATATTTCTTGATCAGGGGCTTAGGATTTATAATTGGATCCATAACATTTTGTATGTTGCATATGAGTTCATATGAGACTTGTAGAAATTGTTATCTATGATATAATAGTTCATGATGCTATTGTTAATTTCGTTTTAGCGGTTAGACAAAGCAATGTACCTAGCTAGGTACTTAAGCATGCGGCAACGACTTATAGATGGCTTTTTAATACAGACTTCGTTATAAAAAGATAAAAACGATTCAATAGAAATTTATACTCTTAATTCGTTTCTTTATTTCTTTGTTAATAACACTACTAATAATAATAATGAGCTTTGTATGAATTAGCACGGTTAGTTTTGGAATTAAGTAACCGAAGCTGGATCACCACCCCAGCTACCTTAAATTCTACTCTAGAAGAAAACTAGTAGAAGGCGTAGTAAACAAAATGTTATAACTTATAAACCCAACCATATATATCGGGAACATATCATTTGTGATACTGCTTATATGAATGATATAGAAATACTATTAAACAGAATATATATAAATGCATACATTTTTCGCATGATGAATGATATATATTGCAGATTCAACGGCTTAGATTTTTTGGAAAGAGTAATGAGAGGGAAGAAACTGATGTTCGTAGGAGATTCACTGAGTCTAAACCAATGGCAATCTCTAACTTGTTTGCTTCACAACGCCGCACCAAACGTCAAATTCACCCTCACACGTTCCCCTTCTGGCCTCTCCGTCTTCTCATTCCCGGTAACTTTTTTAAATCTTCATTAAAATCTTTTCACTTTCCGGTGTTATATTTGGTTTTGATTAATTCCGGTTTGGTTCGTGTATGTATGCATTCATGCAATGTAGGCTTACAATTCCTCAATCATGTTCTCAAGAAACGCGTTTCTGGTGGATATAGTCGGAGCCCCACCGAATCGAGTGATGAAGCTCGACTCAATCTCGAGCGGTTCCTTGTGGAAAACCGCAGACGTTTTGGTCTTCAACTCTTGGCACTGGTGGCTTCACACTGGCAGAAAACAACCGTAAAAATCCACTTTCTATATATATGTCGTCAAACATATCTTATTGCATGGACTTAATTAGTATACAACTAATGTACTCATTAATTTGGCGTTACATGCAGATGGGATAAAATTCAGTCGGGTCGTAATGAAACGGTTAAAGACAAGGACCGATTAGTGGCGTATGAGAAAGCCATGGGGACTTGGGCTAAGTGGATTGATCAAAACATTGATCCTTCCAAAACCAAAGTCTTGTTCCAAGGTGTTTCTCCGGACCATGGCCGGTAAGTTCTTTTTCTATATAACTTTTGTTGTATTCGATAAAATTACGAAAATTATGAAGTAAATGGAATTGTTATTTAATTTACAACCTTGGAACATATTGTTACATAGCGCAAACGAATGGTCGAAACAAGGTGGCAAAGGCAGTTGCATTGGTGAAACAAAGCCGGTTATAGGATCGAAGTACCGAGCAGGACCACACCGAGCGGAGATGGTGGTGGCGAAATTGATAAAGATGATGAAAAAGCCGGCGCGGTTAATGGATGTGACATTGATGTCTCAGCTAAGGAAAGATGGACATCCTTCAGTGTACGGAATTGGCGGTCACAAGGCACCAGATTGTAGCCACTGGTGTCTTGCTGGAGTTCCCGATATCTGGAACCAGCTCTTGTATACTGAGTTGTTTCATTACTAAATTTTTTATGGTTAGAAACTGTTAAAAAAAATTAATTCATTATATTGAATTACTTATCACCTCAACATGTTTATTTTAGCTTTAATTTCCTTTTCCCTTCTGTATTGTAATTTACATACATCATTATTTTAATTATATGTATTTACTTTTAGTTATTTTCGACAATGTATATTTTTCTTAAGAAAAGGTAAGTGGGAAGCAAAAAAAAAACACTTTTTGATAATTAAAATTTGACTAAAATCAAACCATTTTTTACACATTAAAAATTAACTCCATAGAAATTGAGTCAATTGATTTATCTATACTATTAATTGAAGAGTACAAAAACAGAAGAAATTTTTTTTTTACAAAAATTCTATATATTGCCCCTACGCTAAAAGAAAGGAAAAAAAAAAATTTAAAGACAACAAGATAATTGAAAGTATAAAAAGACGCGGACCCTACGAGTTTGGACACAATCTCATTCGGATCCTAGATGTATTATAGGCGTATCCAAACACTGTCCTTTTCCCAAACCTGTAAGCAAAGTGAGTATCCAAACGTTTATTTAGGGAGAAAAAATATTCTAATTAATCATATTAGTACCTACCATATCAACTCTAAACGACATTTAAACCCCAAAAAATCTATTTTTACAAACCATACGGTTTTAGAAACAAACCATCCTTAAAATCGAAATATCAATAATCAATCATTAAATTAAAATTCCATAATCTCCCGAAACTTAATCCTTTCCAAAACTGACAGAATCAGACTCTATCATCTCCATTATCTCCAAATCATCATTCAAAACTTTTTAAAAATGGAACAATGAAATCCCTAAATCCTCTATAATTATATCTCAAATCAAAATCATTTTAAAAACTAACAAAATACTACCATTACGGAAAAACATAAACTGAAAATCTTTAATATAGATTATGTAGAATATTCGACTAATTGTAGATAACACATAATAAGATTAGGTGATTTCTACCATTGCACCAAATCACCTCCATTACTACTATAAATAACAAAGTAGACGTCATACACAACCAAACCCATAAATATATTTCATAAAGTCACCTTCTACCATTCTAAATAAGCTACACATCCTCCAAAACATCGATCCCAATAGAAGAAAAAAAACGAAAAAAATGGTTGCTGGATTCACATACCTTAACAAGGTGGCACATCAGGTCAAGAAACTCCACCCATGGAAGCAATATAGAATATACAAACTACAAAGCATACCAGAGATGAATTTGTAAGTCTAAAGATATAGTATTGATAGTCTATGATAGACTATGATAGACTTTTTTCTTTCATATACTTAAACATCAACAACTTCTCTAATTTGTAATTCTAACAATTTTGCAGATGATAAGCCAAATACAAAACTCTCTACAGCAATTGATAGTTCTGTAGATCAAGTTGATTCTCGGCTCTATACAATATCATTACTGGTGAATCCGTTCTTAAAGAAGTTTGCAAGATATTTTTACAAATATACCTGAGTTCACAAGAATTTTACAGTATCTCATTGAAGAACTCCATGAGAGTGAGGAAACTACAAAAACCGAAGAAATCCAAAGGATTTACAAGATTAGGCAAAAGTAAGCTCATTCTAACCTGCTTAATGATATTATTATGGATTTTAATTTGAACTGTCAAATTATATTAATCAATGTTTTGCATTGCCAGGCACTCACATATGAACACACTATATCAAGATCAGCGAGAATTCTTACTCTTGAAATCCATTCATTTATAATTTTCAGAAATGTGGATCTATGCATTCAACTTATCTGGTGTTGGACCATCCAACTAATATTATGTTATCATTATGAAACAATTATGTTCCGATTTTTTCATCTTCTTAAAAAATATTCATTTCAAAAACTTTAAAGTTGAGCCTATGGTAGAAACAAGTTTGTTACTCTTTAAACTTGACACTAATTCATACTACGTATATGTATGTGTTTGCAAATACATCACATTTGGCATTTTAAGTAGTCTACCCAACCAGAGGGGATAAAAAAAAAACTAGAATCAGATGACTTATTTTCTCAAAATATGTTATTAAAGAACTAATAAAAAACCTTATGTGATCGGTAGATTTCTTGAAGAGCCAAGCTCTCCGTGACAAACATCACAGAAAATTTTGGTCAACAACAATATATCCTAAAATTAAAGCATATGAATTTGTAAAACCCTAATTTGAGTCCCAAATATCCTATGAATCAATACTCCTGATTCAAACCCAACTAACCTGTTTGTATTGAGGGTAAGCGTATACAACATAAATCAGTTTAACAAGATGAGGATAGACTGCAACTCCAGTAATGGTCTCTACCGGCGCCGGAAGATAAGGTGAAGGAGTGGCGTATGGTTATGGAGCTTGGTATGCGGAATAGTAGAGTGAGCTGTATATGTGAACTGATAAGATGACGAAGAACAAGCTGGAGACAACGGCGACATCGATCAAAGAAGAAATCGCTGAAACACGATCTAAGGTTTTTACTTTTCAGCTCTCAAGAATCAAGCGTGAGAATTTGACTTTGTTTTTTTATTTTTATTTTCTTTTAAAAATAAAAAACATATATTGAAAAACTAGAGAAAAGTACTCTTTAAAATATATGGGCCGAGCCCATTACTTTCTTCACAAAATTCAACACATAAATTTTTTACGTTTAATGGTTCCTAAACAAGACTAGAATAATTGACGAACATTGATGAATGAACAGATAAACCGGACTAATCCAAGAGATTTACGAAAAATTGATATTTACTAATATAATTAATAATATACATCAAATCAATATATGGAATTATCTTGATATATCGGATAGGGACAGGAACGGGTAATTCGGATAAAAGTGTCCAAAATTCTATTATAATTAATGATATGCACCAAATCAAATTTAATAATTTGGGAGATACAAGACAAAAAAAAAAAAAATTAATGTGGGTAATTAAAAGAGACTATCCAAACTACCCTCGATAACATACGAGAAAATTATGAGTAATGAGATGAGATCAAAAATTTCGGTTCGGTAGACTCTATTTTCACTAATTTGAGTAAAACTAATTTCAAAACGGGTAAAGATCAACTTAGATATATGGGGTCAAAATCTTTTTTTACCTTTTTTTTTTATTTGTTGGACTAAAATATAAAATTTATGTGGAATTCAAACTTAATTAACTTACTTGGACAGTAACTTACCATGATTGTGTATAGATTTGTTCTTTACGACACTTCCCATTTTGTAAGGTAGTGTAAACTTAGTCCAAAACCAGAATTACCTCACAAATAAACAAATGTCACATTAGTTTTTGTTAAACGAAAATGAACACTATAAAAGTGTTAAACCAAAATTGATTTAATTTCTTACCTTTCATTTGAAAACTTTATGCAAAGAAAAAGTTGTTGAATAAACCAATATGTTCATACTCCTCCTTCAATCTAATTGCCAGGCCAATTACCATCTAATTCAAAGAAATTTTACCCAGCACAGACAAAACATAAATATTAGAGGAGATAATTCATCAGAGTAGATATTTGTATTCATGTTTTTTTTTTACAAATCAACAAAGACGGTAATTATAAAAATCAATATAAATCGTAGAATGATTTGATTTAAACAAAAAAAATGATTTAAATTTTTGGAAATATATACAAACCTGTACAAGAAGATCCATAATCGATTCAATCTTTTAAGAATCCAGACCGATACTATATGCATACATAAAAGAACAAGTAAATTAGAAATCTACGCTAAATCTTGATAATTGAAACGGCGAATATAAAAATAAAAGATAAACCTATTACCTTATTTATCCATGGAAGTCGGTTGTCCAAAAAAAAATCCATGGAAGTCGAAATTTTTTTTTTACAAAAAGACAGATGATCAGATAAATCCGAACCATTTTGGGGGAATCCGATATGGTTGCTTTTACTGGAATCTGATCTATATTGTTCAATTTGTTTTTTTAACTCTATCAGACAACTCTCTCTATCGTTTCGACGTTTTGTGTTTTGCTATCTCTTTGTTTTCGCGAAAAGAACATTGAGACGAAGATAAGAGTGTTAATGGGCCAAATTCGGATCCAAATAAAAACCCATCGATACAATTACCAAAAACTAATACTCTTATGGTCCATTAAACTCTGGTTTTTGTTAAATTTATACATCTATACATCATATTCAAATACATGATATTTTTTTGTCCAAAACAATACTATTTTATTTTACAAAATATTTTGATATACAATTCTATTCAATAAGGAAAAAAATAAGGGTTTCCCGCACGTATGTACGGGTCTTATCCTAGTTAGTATTATAATATAAGGACAATTTTTGGTTCACATCTAGTCTAGGGGTAGAAGTAAACCTCTCTTATTCACTCCCTCTTAAATAAGCAAACAAATTCTTAATTAAGGAAACAAATTTTATAGACGGTAAATCAGTCTGTTTTAAAATTATTAATCTTAATACTAATAAAAGAGAAGTACAAATAAGAAAATGTCCAAAATTTCTAAACTAATTACTGAAATCGCCATTCAATTAGTTGTATTGGAGACACTTAATTGAAATTAGATAGGGTATAACTGTATTTCCAAAAAGTCATACAAAAACTCAATAGGATACTAAGATCCGCGTGTTTATTTAAATGGATTGGATCTTTAACCACATTTGTTTCATAGGTGATAGGGTCAAAAGGTAAACAGATTATCATAATCCATTTGGCTCATTAATTGATTTGTGAGTCATAAATGCTAAATTAAACTCAATTAATTCAAACAAGTACCTAAATAGACTCAACTAAAAATTAGTCATATCTTCAAGGCTTCAATAATCAATATTTTATTCATAATAGTAATATATATATTGCCTATAACATAAGTATATAATACTAGCAGGTATTTTTTTTTGAACAAATACCAGCGGGTTAAGCTGTATTAATTGGTACATTAAAAAATGCTAACATTTTTCTTTTAATTTAGATTATTAACAACACAAACTAATATATAAAATACATTTTATATGTTCGTAAATTGAATATATTTTTGATCAAAAACAAATTTGACCCGGACTATAATACTACATCCTCTATTATTAATTTGGAACAATTTTTTTAGTATTTACATAATTATACCATTTTCCATTTAAATAAATATCAAAATTTAAAGTTATTATTTGTAATATAATCATATTTAAATTAGTATCCAAAAAACATACTTTCATTCTAAAAGAAATTAGTATCTATAATTTAAATATTTCTAGATACTTTCAACTTGCTAAAATTTTTAAAATTCATGCGGATTATGTTATGGAGCGGGTTAGAGCTTACATAAATATCATTACATAATTTTTTACGCGATTGTCCACCAAAATACACAAAATAATTTAGTCTGATATCAATCGAGTTAATAAGAGATATTACGCCAATTCTAACCGGTACTAAACACAAAAATTACAATCCATCTAAAATTATATAATCTAAATATCAATCAAAACATATTAAAACAAACATACAAATATATATAATAATATACATTTTTTATGACATAATTAAAAAATTATCCCGCGGTATACCGCGGGTTAAAATCTAGTTCTAATATTATATTACTAGATAACAACCCGCACTATGTGCGGGAAAAATCGATTTAAAGAAAACTATTATATGTAAAATTATTATCCTAGAACCAATATTTGTTTGTGTAAAACATAATATGTAACTAAAGTTTTTTTATTTATTTATTCAAAGCTGCATTTTTTTGTATAAAAAATACGTTTCACCCGTGAAATCTTTGAATGTGTAAGAGATTTTATGATATAGAAAATATTGATAAAATGTTACTATTTATTGTAACATGTCTTCTGTGTGGTTTAAAAATAAAAATCACATCTTCTTATGTTTTATTTTGTAATTCATAACAATTTTGCATGTTTCTTACGTAACCACAACAACATATACTAAATTACTCGATATTTTAATTATTTAATTTTATTATATTTTAGTAACAATTGGATTCTAAACTAAGTTTTCTGAAGATAATCTAATTTATTTGATTAGGCTATTTAAATCTTTTGAGTTATTCGGTTTGTTAATATTTTCTATAAATGACCGATTATTACAAAAAAAAACCATTACGAAAAATTAATGAAATTCCAAAATCAACGTATTCGTGTAAGAATACATTTCACCGTGAAATATGTGAATGTGGTAAAGAAAGTATTTATAAAATGTTACAATTTATGGCAATATATATTTTTGTATGTTTTAAAGATCAAATTTATATTTATGGGTTATCGAGTAACTATAAAATTTTTGCATAATCTAATAATCACTTATTTAAAAAAATATAATGATTTTTTTGGGTACTAAGTTTATTTGTATATATAATTTATTTATATATATAAATAAGAACGTATATTCTTATTCGGTTATCAATATTTCCATTTTTAATGAATAATGACACTAAATATTGAGATTAATTAGTTTACATACTTAGATATATATAAAATAATCACACATCATGATATCTCCTAATTTATTGTCATTTTTATATTTATTTATGAATATATATATATATATATATATATATATATATTTATTGAGAATTAAGTTTCTTTTAATGAGTTGGAGATAATTCAGGGGTAATATACTTTTTTCTATAATAAATTATAATAACTATTGAGTTATTTAAATTATTATGGTAATAATACTAACATAAAAATATAATTTTGTTTTTATATGATTATGTTAATAAGTTATATGTTTAATAAGTTCTATTTTCTTTATTTTTATTAACTTTTTATTTATTGATATATTTCTATAGTCTTTTAAGAATATTTTACTTATATTGATTTTAAGAACTTAAAATCAATATAACCATGACTTGTATATTTGTAAGTAATTTTTAGTGAAATTTTACCTTAAAATAGTATATAATAATTTAATTAGTTTTAATATTTGATATTTAAATTTGTGTGAGAAAAGATGACATATCTAATTCTTATTCAATTAATTGTTTTTGTTTAAAATATAATGGCATGTTATTGTAATAGAAAATTTAAGAGTATTTTATTAAAAAGTGCATAGAGGTCTCTGGTGGCGACACATCAATTTTTTCAAGAGTGTGCTTCTCTATTAATAATTAGGGGATAATTTTTACTTATAACATCTAAATCTTAACTATTTTTTATAAACCCAAACCAACATATAATTTTGTTTAATTGTGTAATTTAAATCTTAACCATTCTTTTATAAACTCAAGCTGAAATACAATTTTGTTTAATTGTAAAATCTAAACCCTAAACTTTAATCACTTTTTTATAAACGCAAACCGATACATAATTTTGTTTAATCGTAAAATCTAAACTCTAAACCTTAACCACTCTTTTATAAATCCATATCGACATATAATTTTGTTTGACTGTAAAATCTAAACCATAAACTCTAACCACTCTTTTATAAAGAGAAATACACTAAAATAGCACTAAAACAAGTTTTATGGACAACTATAGCACATATTCGATAAATTTCCAAAATAGCACTATTTAACTCATTAAAATATTTAAAATTATTTTTCAGAATTATTTTTAAGGTTTGGGTTCTCAATTTCACATTTAGGGTATAGTTTTGAGGTGTAGGGTTTAGTATTTTGAATTTAGGATTTCATTTTGAAATTTTAATCGGTGCTATTTTGGGATTTTAGAGATGTTGTGCTAAGTTTGGAAAAAAACTTATTTTGGTGCTATTTTTGAGAATATCCCTTTATAAATCCAAACCGACATAAAATTTTGTTCAATTATAAAATCTAAATTAAACTCTAACCACTCTTTTGTAAATCCAAATCGACATATAATTTCATTTAATTATAGAATATAAACTCTAACCATTATTTTATAAATCCAAACCGATATATAATTTTTTATTATAAAAGTTAAACTCTAATTCTCATTTATAAACCCCAAACCGATATAATTTCCTTAAAACAAAAAATTTACAGAATTTGTTTCCTTGATTTGTTTTGTCTTTTATTTTAATTTTATTTTTTTTAATATGATATGACATGACATATTGCTGTATTTTGATTAAGTAAATACTCCCTCTGTATCGTAAAAGATGATTTCTATGATTTTTTCTTGTATCACAAAGATTGATTTTCTGTATAATTTAATCAATTAATGCCAAAAAATTGTGAATTTCAAGAATCAATAAATGAGAATTTAAAAGTTTGATGGATTAATATTGATTAATAATTATAAAATATGTTATTATAACTAAATAATGCATTAATAGCTAAACATTAAAAAGATTTCATAATTTATGTGAAAATCCTAAAACATCATCTATTGTGATAAGAGGGAGTAATTGATTAAGAGAGGTTTCGTGAATAAAATGTATTTTGATTGATTGATTAAGAGGGGGTGAATAAAAGGTGTTCAAGAATTTTCCATAATATAATAAATACAAAGATCTTTCACATATTGATTAGTATTAAAAAAAAGACTTCCACATATAATAAGATCTCTAGATCTCCAAGACTAAATCTAATGTAAAAATGGTAACAAAGAAACAGAATATCTCTAATTTTGAATAACAAAATCTGCATATGTGTCTGTATTTACATATATTCCTCCATATGTATGTAAATCTAAAAAATCTACAGACACGTAATATATATGCTGATATATAAATATACCAAAGACACACAGTCAAATTAAAGAAAAACAAATTCTTCTTCTTCACCAAACCAAAACGTTGACAACTTGTGTGAGTTTTGCAATGATGAGGGGTGCTGTTTCGACCGGATTAGTAACGGTCATCGTAATGATACTTGTGGTTTTGACCCAAATAGAGAGCGCTATTGTGAATGATTCATTATTACCACATAGAGAGACTTGTAATATTTATATAGGAAATTGGGTCTATGACCAATCTTACCCTCTCTATGATTCCAAGACTTGCCCTTTCATCGAGAAACAGTTTAACTGCAAGTCCAATGGTCGCCCTGACAGCGAATACCTCAAGTATCGGTGGCAACCATCCGACTGCAGCCTCCGCAGGTTATTCCATCTATTCTTCATGTATCTATAACGTTTTTTCCGATACGTAACGTAGATCTAGTGCGTCCTAAGACATATTTACACAATCCCTAGATTAGTGATAAGTACCTTTAATTATAAGCCAAAAAAGCATTCATAATGCTATAGTTGATTTCATAACACTATGATAAAAATGTTACAAACCCAAGCATATATCGGGAACATAAAATGATTTGTGATAATGATTTTATATATATGAACGACATAGAAATATTAATTGAGTATAAAATATATATATATATATATATTCTTTTGATGAGTGATGTATATTGCAGATTCGATGGCTTAGATTTTTTGGGAAGAATAATGAGAGGGAAGAAACTGATGTTCGTAGGAGATTCACTGAGTTTAAACCAATGGCAGTCTCTAACTTGTTTGCTTCACAATGCCGCACCAAACGCCAAAACCACCCTCACACGTTCCCCTTCTGGCCTCTCCGTCTTCTCATTCCCGGTAACGTTTCTAAATTCTTCATTAAACTCTTTTAACTTTCCGGTGTTATATAGTCCGGTTTAATATGGTTTTGATTAATTCTGGTTTGGTTCGTGTATGTTGCATGCAACGCAGGCTTACAATTCTACAATAATGATGTCGAGAAACGCGTTTCTTGTGGATATAGTCGGAGCCCCACCGAATCGAGTAATGAAGCTCGACTCAATCTCGAGCGGTTCCTTGTGGAAAACCGCAGACGTTTTGATCTTCAACTCTTGGCATTGGTGGCTTCACGATGGCAGAAAACAGCCGTAAAAATCCACTTTCTAGATATATGTCGTCAAACATATCTTAATGTATGGACTTAATAGTATACAACTTATAATGTTACTCATTTGGGGTTGCAGATGGGATTCAATTGCGTACGGTAACGTAACGGTTAAAGACATGGACCGATTAGAGGCGTATGAGAAAGCTATGACGACTTGGGCTAATTGGGTTGATCAAAACATTGATCCTTCCAAAACCAAAGTCTTCTTCCAAGGTGTTTCTCCGGACCATGGCCGGTAAGTTCTTTCTCTATATAGCTTATGTTATATACTTCATATCAACGGTACAATGGAATTATTATTAATTACAACAATATTGGAATATAATGTTACAGCGCAAACGAATGGTCGAAACAAGGTGGCAAAGGCAGTTGCATTGGAGAAACAAGGCCGGTTATGGGATTCAATTACCTGGCGGGACCACACCGAGCGGAGATGGTGGTGGCGAAACTAATAAAGAAGATGAAGAAGCCGGCGCGGTTAATGGATGTGACATTGATGTCTCAGCTAAGGAAAGATGGACATCCTTCCATCTACGGGCTTGGTGGTCACAAGGCACCAGATTGTAGCCACTGGTGTCTTGCTGGAGTTCCCGATACCTGGAACCAGCTCTTGTATACAGAGTTGTTTAATTACTGATTTCTTTGATGGTTAGTAACTGTTAAAAAAACTAAATTAATTATATGATTTACTTATCACCTAATTAAGCATGTTTATTTTAGATTTTCCTTTTCCTTTTTGTCATCCAAAACGCTTGAAAACAAAAAAGGATTCATTGACTGGTTGAACCATTTATGAAAGAAGACATATGTAAGATAGTTTGATCCTTCCTGATCTTCTAACTAAATTGGCTAAAATATTTATCATAGAATTTAATTAGTGAGTAATTAGAGAATATATGTAATATAGTTTGAACTAATCCATTAAAGTTGTTGAAAAATAAAATTTAAAAAAAATGATTAGAGGACTAAGAAATTATAAAAAATAGTTTTGTTGTTACAAAATTTTAGATTAAAAAGAAAAACTCGTACTTGTAAATTTATAATAAGCTTTTTCAATTATGATCGTCCCCAAAAGAAAAGGTCGGTGGAAGCTTTTTTTAATTTTCAAGAAACGTTTTTTAAAATTTGGGTTTTGTTATAAAGATATTGTATTATATGGATGCCCATTATCGACCCATTAATATATATGTTATATCATATAGAAGAGATGAATAATACAAAAGAACAATTCCCTAAACCTATTGTTTTTAACACGTTATCAGCACGCTCTAAACTCTAGCCGTTTTAAAAAAAAAAAAAAAAAAAACCTTAGCGGCGAGCAAAGAGTTGTGTCTCCGTTCTAGATTTCCGACACCTCTGAATCCACGGTTTCAATATTGAGATAAGTAACATCTTTTATCATCGTTCGTTTCATGCTTTTAACATCTTTCAATATTGAGATACTCATGTGGTATCGTTTGTTTGATGCATCGTTTATATGCAGCTCCGGCTGGCTTTAGTCGGTCTAATAATTGATGCCGAGTTTGTGACGTCGTCTCCGTGTTGATTTATGTACCGAGAGCACTACAAGTTAAACCTTAAGATAAGAGGACTGGCTAAAAATCATTAGCCAATGATGCTTACGTCTTTGATCCTGGACAACATCTTCTCTTGAGATAAGTATTATTTTTCTATTTTATCAATTAGCAAATAAATAAGCATGATATGCTTTATTCGCTAGTGTTTTATAAAAAACCTATATTCATTGATAACTGATTAAAACACACACACACATATATATATATATATATATATATAAATATGATTTTATAAAACGTTTTAGATTTTATAATAAAATCTTAAGTAAAACAGGAAAAACGTTTGTCAATATATATATATATATATAAACATATGATGCTTAATATTTATTTAGAATTCATTTATATGATTATTTATAATGTTTGTGATTTATTTTATTTGTTTAATCACAAATTTAAATCTAATTAAATTAGATATAATATCATGATGAAATATTTTAAATCATGTCTCCAACCTTCTTTGTTGAATAAATTGAAAATTTATTTACAACTTACTAAATAATGATTATTGATTATATTTTAGCATCACTTCTATGAGAAGGTTTAAGTCCAAGTATATGACCATAAAAATTCACTTATTCTTTAGAATAATCTAAAGAAAGTAAATGACTAAAAATCTATAAGAGAATATATACAAACAACTTAATTCCAATTATAACCAAGACTATAATAGAAGATAGTATCATTTTTGGAAATATAGAAGAGAAAATAAATTCTACTTGTCACAAAATATTGTTGTCATGTAAGACACAATATAGTGAAAAATATTTTTTAAAAAATATTATAATCACATTTTTTGTGACTGTGTAAAATTATGAGATGTTGATGTAAATCACATCCTATTGGCTTGGTCTATTCATTGAACTGAATATGACTTTATGCAAAGAAAAAGGAAAATGTCACATAAATGATAAAAAGTTGTTGTAAAAGTGATTATGAATGTGGATATGATATCTATATAAAGTCGCGGTCAACATCGACTAGTTTTTCCACTAGAAGTGAATAATAAGTACTAGATATATTTATCTCATATATGTATATATGACGATGAAAGAAAATAGTGTAAGACAATTTCCACTATTCTACTACAATATTAAGAAGTAGTAAAAAAATATTGAAAGCTCTTGAGAGTATATATACTATTGTCTATGGGAACACAATTTGATATTAATGTGTTATAGTCTCCCAAGTCTCAAAGTTAAAAGGTCTAAGATATAATACATGACCCAGTTTGAGAATATTATTGATTACAGAGTGGGATTACAATCGAGATTGATAGACATGAAGAGTCATCGTCTCGAGGGGGAGAATTAATGAATCTCACATAGAGAGGTGATGGAACAGATATAAGATTATATTCACACCCAAAATGAGTTTAATCACTCCTATGATAGAGCAAATCTGATGATTAGAAAGTTATCATGTTGAGACAATAAGCGAATAAAATACTTTGAAATTATAAGTATTATCCAAGACAAGAAAAGTATTTTAGAGATTACATGCATTATCTAGAAGATAACATGCTTATAATAAACCAGAAGGTTTAATGAAAATCTCACTGTTTGGCATGACCAGTTAAGTCATTCCGGTTCAGTAGTGATGCGAAAGAAATTAGAAATTTCTGAAAACATTCACTAGAGAACCTGAAGAGTTTTCTTAGTGATTTATTATGTGTGCTGTTTTACAAAGCAAGCTGATTATATGGTTTTCACCGACCCCATGAATTTGGATAATGTCAATTTTCTGGTACGTATACAAAGTGATATTGTGGACTGATCATCCACTATATATGTTTGTTATTAACTTGCAACATGGAGTTTGCAAGAGTATTTGGTTAATTGACAATGGTGGTGAAACCATGCCAAATAATTGACATAAATGACTCTATATGTCAAGTAATTCGCATCATGTCAACGAATTATCATGAGTACTCCCCACTGTAATTGGTTTGGGTCAGAAACCAGATATATTCCATCTAAATGTATTATACATGTTGTGTTGCTCCACTACAGTGATTAAGATGGGATTTGAAAGAATGTTGGAAATATGTTGGATATAAATCTCTCTTGATGATTGAATATCTCGAGATGCAGAGACTGTTGTTTCAATGAGTCAGTCTTTCCAACATGAGGGGGAGAAAACAAACAACTGGTAAAGAAATATATTGGAAGAAATTATCTTGATCCTCGTACTAAGAAATGTGCGCTAGAAGTTGAAAAGATAATTTATTGGCAAAGTTTGCAAAGATGCTAAAAGCATACAAGAGCCATTTTCTAACCTTGAGTGAAAATTCACATATACCAGTTGTGCTCCAATTAATGTCCTAAAAGGATAATATCAACTGCTATTAAGTCTAAAGATCGCATGAAGTGTGATAGACTTATGGTTCCAAATATAAGCATCCTCGGAAAATAAAAAGAGCATAAATTAATATGGCACCGAGGAAGCAGAGAGTTATGTAGATCTCTAGAGGAGATCTAGAGACAAAGACATGAGTAAGAAAGAGATTCAAGTACCTGAGAATGATAATGAAAGGAAATCTCAACAAGTTGAGTCATGTCTAGAATGAAAAAGGAACCAAAAGCCAAATCGACGTCGTAATTATGTTTGCATGCAGTGTTGCAGTTGATGATGTTATGGATAAAATCGAGGATCATAAACCACGGTTAATAGAAAGTTTTATTGGAAAGTGTACACAAAGAATGATTGGTTAATCATTAAAAGAAGTAACTATTTGAGATAGTTCAGTCTCTTAAAGAGATAATATTTGGATTTGTAGTCTTTACACTTGAAAGTGTAAAATGAGTGGGACATAAGGGGATTATTATGAGAAATGCACTCTCATATGGTGGAAGCAAGAAAAAGTCTTGATGCCTTTTTTTTGACACCTTTGGAGAGAAAAGTGTGAGAGTTTATCTATATGAGAGAATCATGTGTGTAGATCATTGTTGATCTTAGAGATCTCATAGTGGGTTGAAAATAAATCGGCAACAAGCTAAGAGAATATCTTATGGTTGTGTAAATCCGAGATTGAACACTAGTTGTAAATGTGTTCAAGAAATATTTTCAACAAAGTTTGAGGATGTAGGCATTTGCTGAACATTGTTCAAAGAAAAATTATATGTGCATCTTATCTTTTCAGCACTTACAAGTGGTTCTTGTTAAAAGGAAGGTACAAGAACAAGTGCAAAATATGTTGATGATGAAAATATTATCTGATCTCCGGTAGCAACAATCAATGATGAAATATTACTCCTGAAAGATGGAGAAACCGGATTGTATAAGATCAGATCTTTCATGAAATTTTTTGAGGTTATTGATTTGACATATGATGAATGAGATGTTATCTCAAGATGCTTACATCATCTTACATAGAAAAATGGTCTTGAAGCACCATATTAAGAAGAAGAGTTGAAAGAGAAAGTTTTACAAGGAGATTATGAATAACTCTTATATATAAGATGATTGTTTAGAAAATTGTATGTAATAGAAGATTTGAGCTTAAAGTTCAAATAGATCTTCTATACGAAAGGGGTTCAAATGACTTGAAGTTCAATGACCCGAGAGAATATATGATGATTATATGAGTTCTGTTTATAACAGTTCAGAAAAGATGATATATATGATCATAATGTATAACTTGCAGATGATGCTTTCAGGGGGAGAAAATGATTATGTGCGTGGTTGTACTCTTTTTCCCTTATCATGGTTTTTTATCCCAATGGGTTTTTCCTTGAAAGGTTTTTAATGAGACAACAAAGAACACGCGAAAGATAAACACCTGATAAGGAATATTATGATTCCAATGGTGAAAGACTATCATCTTCAAAGTTTTTGACATACATTGATGAAATCGTGGGAAACAAAGATAATGATAAAGATGAGTCACTTGCGAGATCCATGACCAATAGAAGAATGACGATACACGTTTACTACAAATTCGTTTAAGTGAAGATTAGGTGAACCATTACCAAAGCGTTTCCAACCACTACTTTTAAGAAGCTACTTCATCATATTAGATCGGTCATCTCGAAGATTTCAAGTGATGTACTCATGAGGGGGAGTAAAAGCACGCTGCACTCTTTTTCCCTTAACCATTGTTTTTCCTACTAGGTTTTCCTGATAAAGTTTTTAATGAAACAGTATTTCACATGCACATTTGGGACTACATTTTTATAATGGTCATCCAAGGGGAAGTGTTATAAATATATTGTATTATATGAATACCCATTATTAATCCATTAATATAAACCCTAAACTCTAATATATATCCCTATATATCATATAGAAAAATGAATAATACAATATAACAATTCCCTATACCTATTCTTTTCAACAGGTTTAGACTTGAGAGGAAGATAGAAATTTGATTTGGTCATAAAAAAAGATTTGGTTTTTAGAGTAAAAGACAAACAAATACATCTCTATCTCTCTCTTTCACTTCACGTCTACGAGGCAGTGTCGTCGTCGTCGACCTCTGGATCTCATCGGGGTTTCATCAATCTCCTCCGCTTCATCCTCCGTCGATCTATTCACCGTGTAACGCACGTAGGTGTCTTGAGATATCGATTTGAGAGACTCTACACGGTTAAATTTACAACGCATTCTCCGCCAGAAAAAAGAAAAAAAAGGATCATCAATCATGGCTGCTGTGGATGTTCATCGTTTCGCTGAGTCAATCACTTGCCATGCTTGGAGTCCTGATCACTCCAGTATGTTTCCCATCTCTCTCATTTTTTGGGTTGCTTTTGCTTCTGTTCCTTCGCTTTTATTTCATTTACCGTTTGGTCTTTGGGGAGATGAGAAAGGAGTTATGGGTGGTAGCAGAAACTAGAGATTCAGATCATGTTTTCAATTCGGAAATATTGGAACTTTTGAGTTTATGAACTTGCCACTTATTGGGATTCAAATGACTTGTAATTCCCTGGGATTGAGGATTCTGGGGTCAATGTTATATATGTCCCTTGTGTTTTTTTTCCTTCTGGGTTTCAATGTTTAGAAACATGAGCTTAATGGAATTGGTTTATGCATCATTCTAGGTACATAAAGATTGATTCTTTCAAATATACATTCTTAGTAGTTTAGGTTCAACTTAGCAAGAGAGCAGTTGAAGATTCCTGAGAGATGCTAGGTAGGGTTTAGGAATAGTTGGTATCTAGTATTAATTGATTAGTTTTACTAAACCGATGAACCCAGTTTCTTGTAATCCCTTAACCTAACCATTTATGTGCTGTGACATTTGTTTCGTTTTTCTTTGTAGTGGTTGCTCTGTGTCCTAACAATACTGAAGTTCATATCTATAAATCATTATCTCAAGACCAGTGGGAGAGGTTACATGTCCTCCAAAAGGTGAAAACTTTCTCTCTCTATCTGAAACTAATGAACCTGCACTCCTTTCTTTCCTCATTCTCTACTTTCATATGTTTACTTATTCTCATATAACTGATCACTTGTCACTGAAAAGTGTTCTGTAGACAGCTTAAATCTCCCTTTAGAACATCGTCATGATTATTGTTTTGAATTGTTGCAGCATGACCAAATTGTTTCTGGAATAGATTGGAGCTCACAGTCCAACAAAATCGTCACTGTTTCTCATGACAGGAACTCGTAAGTTGCAACCTTTGATATACTTTGAGGAAATTGTCCATTTGGGTAACCTTGCACTTCGCTTTATGCTGTGAGAAACTCCAAACCTGTTATTCTTAGTTCTTCCCTGCTTTAATTCGTGAAACTGAGTTTATAATGCTTCTTGAAGGTACGTGTGGAGTCTCGAAGCTGGTGAATGGGTACCAACTCTTGTTATTCTTAGACTAAATCGTGCTGCACTTTGTGTCCAATGGAGTCCAAAAGGTAAATGTATCAGATCCAAAAATTTCTGAGTTTAAGCTTAATTACTTATGTAATATGTACTGTACTTTTCCTATCATTTCTATAATTTCTAATTTACGGTCCCATCTTTTTGTTCAATATCCTTAGAGAACAAGTTTGCTGTTGGAAGTGGTGCTAAAACAGTTTGTATATGCTATTATGAGCAAGAGAATAACTGGTAATCTCTTCTTCTGGTTCTAATTATCATTTTTTGGCATGTTGCATGAAATTTTTGCTGTGGATGGTGTTGTCGGTCTAAGAAAGTGGTATCTTATTAACACCGATTATTCCAGTTATCTTGGCATGCATAACTGTGAATTGTGTAGAGGTTTTGCCAGGATCTGGAATATGTGCAATCCTCGCAATATGTGCATACTGTAAATCAGGATCCGGAATGTGTGTATATTATTAGTTTCATTAAAGTTTCGCCATTTTGGTAGGCTGACATTGTTTGGCTTAACTGTTCTCAGGTGGGTCAGTAAACTTATTCGGAAAAGGCACGAATCTTCAGTCACATCTGTTGCTTGGCATCCTAATAATGTGAGTGCAATTAACATAACCTCTTGTACTTCATGTAGCCAAAATATGATGCAGGCTCTGTGAATGCTTTCTCTACCAAATAATAGTATAACTTGGCGACTGGATAGAATATAAAGTACATGAGCCCTAACATAGAATATCAATCTCCACAAACTAGTTAATCTTCTAAATCATTGTAGCTGTTTGTGTTGCTGTGTTCTCTGATTGTCTGTTTTGCATCAGATTCTTCTGGCAACGACATCTACAGATGGAAAATGTCGGGTATTTTCAACATTCATCAAAGGAGTTGACACAAAGTATGCTCATTACTTGAACATCTACCTTTTAAAACATTTTTGCAAACATGGGGCAGTTTCTTATTTGTCTTCACTCAATCGGTTGATACAGGGATTCAAAAGCAGCCTCACCAGCAGAAACCAAATTTGGGGAGGTTCGTTTGGCAGGCTTTCGTTTAGTAAATATTGTGATGTGTATGCCATATATCTGTTCCCTCTACTCTTTCATCTAATGTTACGGAGCTTTTTTTCTGTTGTATCTTTGTTGAAACAGCAAATCTTACAGCTTGATCTCTCATATTCTTGGGCGTTTGGTGTGAAATGGTCTCCTACAGGAAACACCTTAGCTTATGTAGGTCAGATTTTTTTTCTAAGACTTGAGATGTCTGTCCATTGCACTCTACTGGAATTATAGAGTGACTTCAACTTGGTTGCATAATTTTTACTTCCCTCTGTCTCACTTCCCTAGTTTCTGTAATCTTGTATAGGTCATAGCTCCATGATATACTTTGTTGATGATGTTGGTCCTTCTCCTTTAGCCCAAAGCGTTGCATTCCGAGATTTGCCTCTTCGTGATGTGGGTCAGCATCCACTCTTCTTTTACTTTTGAGAAACTGGTCTTCTCCATGTGTTATGTCCTGATACGATATGTTGCTATTTCAGGTTCTGTTTATTTCTGAGAAAATGGTGATAGGCGTTGGATATGACAGCAACCCAATGGTATTTGCCTCAGATGATACTGGAATATGGTGTGTAGCTCTCTGAATCATCTGCTTATTTTTCTCTTAGCCGTTTGCATACTATAAAATCCTTCAATTCTTTTGCTCTTCTTAAATCGCAGGCCGTATAGTTAGGTCTGAAATGATTCACACATTGATGATTGCCTTGTTTATAAGTTTTTGTTTATGGTTGTAGGAGCTTTATTAGATACATCGGAGAGAAGAAAGCTGCATCTTCGAATTCCAGTTACAGTTCGCAGGTACCAAATTTTCCTTCTTATATTTGTTGGTAATATGTCTGCTTTTAGCTGACTAGTATAAAATATGATTGAACTTTAGCTTATCACTGAATTGTTCATCTAAGATAGTAGTCTTTCGGGTTAGTCTAGTTGCTACTTTTTTTTCTTGGATTTACTACGTTCAACTTGCATTTTGTTGTTGTGTTGTGTCTCACCCATCTGTTCATTATGTTATGTTTTCAGTTTTCCGAAGCATTTGGGAAATTCTACGGTAGTCAATCAAAGTCTGCAACAGCCAACGATGCATCTGAATCACGTGGAGGCGTTCATGATAATTGCATAAAGTAAAATTCCTCTTCAAACTGTCTTAACTATTTCAGTCCATTGAATGTTAAGAGACTGACGCATAACTTTTTACCTGAAACTTGCAGTTCCATTGTGTCTCTGAGTAAAGCAGGGAGTCCCAAAGTAATGCGATTCAGCACTTCAGGTCAGTCACTAATTTAAAAAGGAATCAGCCAATTTAATTCTCAAAAAAACTAAATCAGCAGTTTCATTTACTCGCATATCGGTTTGCTATTTTAGGATTGGATGGGAAAATAGCGATATGGGATCTGGAGAACATGGAACAAGAACTTGGCAATCAGGTTTAGTAAACCCAAAAAAAAATAAGCATATCTGGAGCGTAAGCAAGGTTTTACTGAATTTGTATATCAGATTTTTTTTCCAACTTAAAGCCAGCCTTTTTAACCCTTTCCAATTTCATAATTGTTTCACTTTGCAAACTACAACAATAAAGTTGCAGTGTTAGTAGTTTTGAGCTATGTTCTTCACCTTTGGATCTTTGTAATATCTTGAATGCTTTATGACTTGATTTATTATAGTCGAAATGTGTAATACCTGTCTTTAAGTATATGTTACCATTTTACCAAAAGCAAAAAGAAGAAAGTATATGTTACCTTTTCAGCTTCTGTCAAATCAAATAATACGAAAAGATGAGTTTTGTATCTCTTTTGTATACAACGAAAAGGAAAATAGTAGTTTTTGTCCTCCGGACGTATTTCCGTGGGAAATGTACTCTAAAATATCAACAAACAGAACCAAATCTTATAGTCTCAGATGATATTAAGTATAAACCGGAAGAACAAATCTGCTGATGCAAAACAGACAAAACTAACATTTGGAATGTTCCCCTAACCATTCCTACTTATTGTAAATTTAACTACTGCCCGTGTTTTGAGCTAATTACTTCCAGAATACCTATAACTAAAAGCTTTTTAAGCATAAACTAGAGATGTAACTGAGAAGCAGATTTGCAGAGAAGCACAACTCGAACGATTGATTATATGCTTTCAAGATCCTTCCTTTTGGTCCCGTAAGCGATGAAGTTGACACTAATATCGTCTGACAATAACCATCTTCCTGTTATCGGGTTGAACACAAATCCAGCCATCTCTTTCACCTGCAATCCATAATTTCCTGGTTATCATTACTACCACAATGCATCAGATGAACAAATGAACAATCCTTCTTTTCTTGATATTATTACTCGTCCACATCGAGACATGTGTACTTTTGTATCGTTTCAGTAAGCTAAAGATTAGTAAATGAGATTGACATAAGCGTTATAGAATGGGGAGGGATTGCCTTACATCGATTGAAGCACGTTGTAATATCATAGTAACTTCTTCAGGAGTTAGAAAACTTGACCACTGGTGCGTGCCTTTAGGAAGCTGCAGGTGAATTATTATTAAAAAAAAAAACAAATGTGAAACCAGTAACACAGGTTGCGAAATTGCTAAAAGAAGATAAAGAGATTCAAAACTGAAAATTTACCCAACGTAGAATGTACTCTGCTGCAACAATGGCTGATGCATATGCTCGCATAGAGCGATTAATTGTAGAAAGTAAGGTGGCCCCATTAGGGATGGTCAATGCTGACAACGACTTGCAAAATTCTGCAGGGTTCGCTACATGCTCGATGACCTTCATTGTACAAAATCAAAAGTCTTGTCATGAAAAATGAAATTGGAAATGAGAAATAGAAAGATATACATTAAATATTAAGGAAGTTTGAATAACGAAAAGGTCCATGCTGAAAGGTTAGATGGTCCAGACAAAAGTACCTCTAAGGCAAGAACAGCATCAAACGTCCTCCCTTCATCCACCAGCTTTTCTGCGCTAGAAAAAAATATTATTTAGCGCTAAAGCATAGAAGAGATAACAGAGAATCAGCTTCTGTAAAAGATTCCATGAAACTTTGATCATCATCTAAGATTAGTAAAAAATACCTGCTGTAGTGCATTGATATTCAATCGTTGAAGTCACTGGATCCATATCCTGCAGAGATATTTTTATTGATATATAAGAAAGAATAGAAATCAAGATAGAGAAGGGGTTTTATGAACTTGAGTCCTACGCAATGATGTGAAAACATGTTACAACATGTCAAGTATTATGAAAGCTGCCAACATGAACTGCTAATTTTGACAGTACTGAAGTGTAGAGTTCGAATAAAAAGGTACTCAAGGAGAATATTACACCATATGGAGTACACAATTGTACTTAGCATAAAAATACATCCACTGTATAAGCTATCTGAATGATTAATGATACAAATAAAGTAAGAGACCTTACAGCGTGAAGACGAGCAATTTTGACATTCTTATCTACAGCATCAACTCCTGTGACAGTTGCTCCCATCCGTGCTAGAGGCTTCAAAGAAAGAAAAAAACAACAAGACACCGTTCACCAAATCTTCATTATAACTAACAACAATGTCATTCCACGTGTAACCATAAACGCTCAACCACCAAGCCCAACAGGAGAGATTGCCAAACTCAACACACTATTCAGTGTCATCTACTTGCTAGACCCTAGACTGGTTCTTCAAAAAAAGGAAAAATAAAAAAAAACATATGCCAACTAACGTATACATGAACTGATACAAAATATACCTCAGAAAGTAGTCCTCCGCCACAACCTACATCGATAAATCTCAGTCCTTTAAAAGGCCTAGCAGAACTCGGATCCTTACTGAGAAGAAAAAAAGGTTAATACAACAGAGCATGGTAGAAAGAAAACAAAATCATCCACAAGAAATGAACCTGAAATGCCTGCATAAGGTCGACCGGATGAAAGCCAAGCGTGTTGGATTCATTAGATGCAACGGTTTAAAGGGTCCTTCAGAATGCCACCTTCATATAAGAACAGAGGAAAATAAATCATGTAAAACCCCTCAAGACTCAAGAGTCTATATTTTACGAAACCAAAAATACATTTCTTGAGTTAAGCTTAGTAAACTTATCACATCATCTACAACATTACCTTGAATATACATAGTCTACCCGAAAAATACAAGATTCAATTGCAAAAACAAAACCAAATTGTTCCAAAACAACTTTAACAAGAATCAATCTCAATCCAAAATATAAAATCCAAAACTTTACTAAGCAATCAAATTTTTGATCATTTCCTAGAAATTACATTCCTCTACCATGCATTACAGCTCTGTAAATTTCATTCAAATTATAAAATAAACGAGAACGAACCAGGTATCAGCAATGGCAGAGAATTTGGCAAGTTCATCTTGATTCAAAGATGTTGTTGAAGATGTGTTTCGGCTTTTACTGGAAGCTTTGCTTTCAAGCGTTTGCACTGTCTGATGCGAAGAGGGTAAAGATGCAGCCGAAGCATCAGTATCTGAAGTCGAGAACAGCCGCTTGTGAAGTAAACACGACGGAGGAGGTGTGATTGGGGAAGAAGATACGCGACGAGCAGAGAGAAGAAGCCTTTGCAGTTGATTCATCGGTTTCGAAAACAACATCTCGAAAGATCAGAGATTGGCAGAGGCAAAGAGAAATCGATCGCGAGTTTCGGTAGCGGCGGTCGGTGGTTACTGACGTCGAATTCGCCGTCGGCGGAATGAACATGTGAAATTGAAGTGAAAAGTGCAAAATGTTCCAAGGTTGTAATCTTAATGGGCCACATATTAAAACTAAATGGGTCTATCTGGGCCTATACCATTGTAAGCCTAAAAAATATGACATTGATAATCAGAAATTAAAAAATTAGAGATTTAAATAATTTTAGATTTAGATATAACGCTGTAGAATTAGGGTTTGTGATTTAAATTTTATTATTTAGAGTCAAGGGTTTAAAATTTAAAATTTTGACTACATTATTAATTTAAATTTTTTTTACCATAAATCATATCAACTTCCTTAAAATCTATCGAAATTTCAAATGTTCTAGCTAAATCCCATAAAATCCTTCAAAATCATTGTTTCAATACATCTCTTATCACCACAAGAAATATGAGCTTCGGTCACACACGGATAATGTTACTAAAAGGTTTTTGTAGCGCATTTGAAAACGCTGTATAATGAGCAGCTACAGTAGACCCCCCTCTACCATAGCAGTTTTTACGCGATATAGTAGATTCACCTATTATAGCGCTAATAGTCTGCTATTTTATATTATTAACTAGCGCTTAGTTTGTGCTATTATGTTTATTTTTATAGCAAACATTTCGTGTTGTGTAACTTGTAATGATAATACATTATATGTGCTGGTGGATGTTGTTTCCTGACATTATGGTTCTCGAATTTAACACTATAGTAGCACAAAATACTTGCTATGGGAAAGTGTTATTGGAAAGCGGTTTCCTTTTGCTATTGTGTAGTTTTTAATGGCTACTATACCTTGCGATACCATTATTTACAATAGCATTTATCAATTGCGGTTTAATAATGTATTCCAGCATTTTTCTCGTGCTATAATATAAGTTTTCTTGGCTTTTATTTTGTACTATGTAATATTTATCATGACACTGAGAAAATTCTGTTTATATTGCAATTTGGATCTATATTTAACCTATATTGCATATATATTGAGTTGCATAATAATTTGTTATTTGAAACATTGAGTTGCACAAAATGCAATTAGCTTTAATTTATGAAAGTCAATGACTCATAAAAACAATCATATTACATAAAGTTAACTTAACAAAATGTAAACATCACATGAACTAAAAAAACATGAACTCGCTCTAAGAATGGTTACCATGCCATTATTATTCAAAGAGTCTTGCAGTTTGAGGGCACTCCTTTCTCTACTTTTGGGCGTTTCTTACCAGTGTTGTTGCGTGTATCCTCCACAATGTTTCTCCAAACTTGCTTGTATAGTGGATCAATGTCTTCTTCCTCTAGTTCGATGCGTATTAAGTAGCCTAGGTGAGCACAGGACCTTCTAAACTCTAGCTTTGTTATCTCCTTCAGTTCATCATCCGCATCAGTTTGTTGATCGTTGATTGCTTGTTGTTGTGTATGTTGTCTGAGTGTTGGTACAACGTTCTTAGCGGGGAGGCCGCATATGAGTCCTTTACCTTCCATTTAAGTAATAGTTTATGCAGTACCAGATATGATATTGTTTAGATATGTTTATTTTTAATCAACAACCATAACAATCAAAAGAAAACAATATAATTCAATATAAAAGAGTACAACCTTTGATAGAATGACGAACATGTGATATCTAGATCTGAAACCTGAAAATGAATAGATCTGTCAACAAGAATCTACAAAACACCATAAACAATCTCAACAGTCAAAATATTCAATATCCAGATTTCTTTTTGAAACAAAGAATCAGAAGATTCGAGAAACAAGCAATAGAAAGAGAAAATAAAACCTTTAGATTCGGTGATGGTGAAAGAGATGATATGAGTTCCTCTTTAGATTCAATCTGTGTTTTTTTGGTGTTTGGCGATGGTGAAAGAAGCTTCGAGATTGAGAGTTTATTGGGTTTCCTTGGAGAAAAGTAGATATCGAGATGATGAAAAGTTAATAAAAAAAGAGCTGATTAATGACCGTTAGATTTATTCTAATCAACGGTAGATATGAATAATTTGGTAATCCACACCTTAATCAATTAGCCAATGAGATAATTGTTTCACGATTTGTATGTTATTAGTATAGTATTATGTTATTTTTCTGTGTATTAATTTTGGAATATGGTGTAACAGTTAAATAAAAATTAAAGTTTCATATGGTAAAGCTAGTTTAATTTAAAATTGAAAAATATATTTTTACATTGTTAATTTGTGTAGAATGCTTTCAACTAAGAGATTTAGGGTATAAGGTTTAGGGTATAGGGTTTGGGATTTATATCTTATATTACTATATGATTTAAATATTTATATATAATGCTAACTAATATTAATAATTCATAATTATGTACAAATATACATAAAATTATATTTTTACATTGTTAATTTCATGTTTCATATATTGGTGTATAATGCTTTCAACTAAGAGATTTAGGGTATAGGGTTTGAGGTTTATATCTTATATTACTATATATATGATATAAAGATTTCTTTTTAATGTTAATTAATATTAATAATTCATAATTGTTTCATCAATATTTATTTATTGTTAATATTTGTTTATCTTTTTTCTTAATTTTTTCAAAACTATTTGGTTTATTTATCTATTGATGTTAATTTTGTGTATATATCCAAATTATTGCCCCTAGCTAATAATATAACTAACGTTTTTAAAATTGGCTTATTATTATTATTATTATTATTATTATATTTTGAACAACCAATTTGGCTTATTATCTTTCTATATATTTTTTAAATAAACTTCAAACATGTTAAAAAGAAAAATTAAATAACTTGTCCCATTTAAATTAATATCTGAAACATATAAATTCTGATTCAACCTTATTATCCAAAAATAAAAACAAAAGGACAAAGACCAGTGTATGTCACAAAACAACACAAAGTACTCATGTCTTTAAACTACAAAACATGTTCCCCACTCGGACACATCACTTGTCCTCATTCATTCCTGCTGAACTCAAAAAAAAAATTAGTCAGTAGTTGTTGTTGTCATCATATTTTGCACACATGTAAAATTAAAGTATATACCCACCATTACAATTTTATCTTCTGGCCAGGCAAGGCAAGATCCATGTGCATTTTCCATATATTCGATTTCAGGAGTTTGCCTCCAAACTGCAGCATCTTTAACAATCACAACATCCACCCATACTCGACAAGCATTAGGCCCCAACTTAACGTGATGTACCTGTTGATTAGGATCTCTAGACGACCAACGTCCTTCAGCAACAACGAGATTCTTTCCGGATATATCCATCAACTTGCATTTTTGATTTTCTTTGTTGGCGAGACGCTTCAAGAACAACCAGCAAAAAATAATTTCAGAAAGCAGCAACCAGCAAAAAATAAATCCATACAACAAGAACAACCACAACCAATTATGTACCTGTGATTTCTGACGAGGAGATGCCCCTGTCAGAGATGGTTTTGTTTTGAATAAAGGTTTCTTCAAAGGAGCTTTTGGGGTTTCTGGAGACTTGTCCTCCTGATAACTTGGACTTGCTGAGTTAGTCAAAGATACAGGAAGATTCGGAGATTTAGCAATTACATTGAACATCTCATTATGAGATCTTATGCTTCCTCCCTTAGATGTAGATTTCTCAATAACAGGGGATTCATTCGATGTTGTCTCAATCACAACTCTATTTGTAGGCCATGATATAAAACAGTTTAAAGAATCCTGCAAAGTTCTCATCTCGACTGTAGCCCTCCATAGCCATGCACTTGTGTTTAAAACCGAATCCACATAAACTTTGAATGCATTTGGACCAATAGGAAGTCCATTTACCAACGCTTTTGGTTCTCGAGACTGCCATCTGCCTTCAGCTACAACTTCACCATTCTTACCCAAAGCCTTGAATTTGCATCTGTTTTTTGAACTTGTGATAGGGCTCTGTGGAACAAAGGTACAATACAGTAAGAAGGATTATTTCAGGAAGTGTAATCTACATACAAAAACAATCAATAAAAGATACTTAACCTTAGGTGCAATGTCTTCTGCAATGCCACCTTCACCTGGAACAATAATAAACATAACATACAATCTTTTCAGCCGCATCGACATTTACAGGAGTACCATCCTTCTTAGTACGTGACTCGATCCACACTTTTGCTCTTGTCACCTGGGATGGGTCTGAGCTTTTCTGGATTAAATCTTCTCTCAATCTCACCATTCCTTTACGGTCACAACAATGAGGAATCTGCTTCTTTCTTTTCATCTTAGCTGAATCACTTATTACCTTAAATGCTTTACTAGTCTTCTCTTTGACAAACTTACACCATTCTAGAACAGTTATATTAGGTGGTTGCAGACCCATTCTATCTTTAATGTTATCAGCTCGTCTGACCGCTGTAACAAGGCGTGATTTTGCGGATCTCCATAGATCTCTCATCTGACCAAATGCAGCAGTTTTCTTCCAAGGTTGGTCAAGATCAAACCTTGCCTGCATTCAAATAAATAATTACTATACACAAAGCAATTATATTTAAAAGAAGCAACATGGTTCAGTAATTAAAACAATACCTCAATAGATTTCCATAAAACAGTTTTGATATCTTCACTTACTTTCCTCCAATCCGGGATTGTGAAAGGAACATGTTCCCGTACTAGTGTACCTAAATATGATGCAAAAGGTATTGATCCTGGACCACAAGGTTATCCCATGATAGTATACTCAACGTGAATCTTTTCATTTGGATCCTTGGCGATGTTTTTCATCTTCGTTGGTCCTCGCTTCCTTTTACACTTTGGTTCATCAACATTTTTAGCAACATTCGGAGCATCATCATGCTCAGCAGCATCATCTTGACTTTGGTTAAGGTTGACAAGTGTGACTTTGGTTAAGGTTGACAAGTGTGAATCCTTCTTCTTCCTTTACTCTATTACCTATATTTGCCCATTGGCACTTGAATATAGGAATGTAGAAGACATTGTAATCAAACAGTATAATATCCACCACTCTGCCGTAGTAAGACACAACATCAACCATTGGGGAATTGTCTTTTGCACTAGCTATACACATTGTTGTGGCCTCATGCAACACACCATAGTTTTGAGTTTGCCTATCAACCGAGACTGTATGAAACCGATTGCCATTGACTATGTAACCCGTGTAAGACCTTGCGCATAGACGAGGACCATATGCTAACCACTTAAGTGTATCTTCATGTTCAGAAGTCATAGGTATCTGTTGTCAAGTATCATTTACTATATTGTAAAATAATAGATGATCAACAAAAAAACCAAAAAATAGTCAACATACCTGTTCTTTTAACCAAGAGGCAAATTTCTGAGAATGTGTACTCCACAAAAATGTCGAATCACGTCTACATCTTTCACTAGAATCTTGTAGATGTTGTAGATGCATGCTAAAATTGAAAAAAAAAAAACAACGTTAACATTGAGTAAATTTAAATACAACAATATTATAAAAGAGAATGTAGAAGAACTTACTCCACACAAGGATCAATCAGAGCCATATTATGAATGACAACAAGATGTGCTATGTTCTTCTCATTCTTAGTAAGAGTACATGAAGTAGGTGCTGATATAGGACGACCCTCCAATGTAGAGCAATTCTCATAATCAGCATTTCTTTCCATTTTCTCATTAGCATTTGTTGTCTTTTTCAAGAAATCACTGCAGAACCGCATGCACTCCTCAGCGAGATATGACTCAGCAATACAACCCTCTGGTCTTGCCATGTTTCTTACAAAGTCCTTCAGAAATTTCATGTACCTGCAGATAAAAACCTGTAACATGTAAACGTGAAGTATATTGTAAATGACATAACTTTATAAGTTATTAGATTGTACCTTTCAAATGGGTACATCCAACGAAAATGAACTGGTCCACATAACCGAGCTTCTCTGCCTAAGTGGACTATTAAATGCACCATTATGTCAAAAAAAACTTGGAGGAAAGAACCTCTCAAACATGCAGATAGTTTCCACAACTTCATGCTCCATTACAGAAATTGCCTCTTTGTCAATAACCCGCTGACACAGTTTGTTGAAGAAAGCGCATAAGCGTCCAATAGCTATCCTAACACCTTTAGGTGACAAACCTGTAAATAAATAACATTGAAGATTAAAAAATTAACAGTTAATTATACAAGAGTTCTATCTAAAAGATTTTAGCCTACCTCTGATTGCAACCAGAAGAAGTTGTTGCATCAACACATGATAATCATGTGATTTAAGACCCTTAACCGTACAATCTTCTATCTTAACACATCTGGAAATATTTGAGCAGTAGCCATCTGGTCCTCTGATGTCAGATAATCGCTTACAAAATACTTTCTTCTCTGTTTTGGACAGAGACCAAGGACCTGGAGGAAGGTAGGTTCTTTTTCCACGTGCTTGGGGATGTAAATCCTTTCAAATACCAAGCAGTTGCATATCTTTCCGAGCATTAACACCATCCTTTGATTTCACAGAATGCAGCATTGTAGAGACAAGGCTAGCAGCAACATTTCTCTCCACGTGCATCACGTCTAAGTTATGTCTAACCGACATTTCCTAGACAACATAAAAACAGATAATAAAGAGAATGTTAAATACATTTATTTTCAAAAATATAGCAAATCTGAATATATAGTAGAATAACAAACCTAATATATAAATCATACCTTCCAATAATCTAACTTGAAGAAGATTGATCGCTTTTTCAATCTGGATAGCTCCTCTTCATCTACTTGTTCTTCCTCTACTTATGATTCACTGGATTCATCATCAGTATCAGAGGCTGATCCATCACGATCTTGCGTCTTCCTCTTTCTTCCATTTACTTTTACATTCCCAAAATCATTCTTGTATTTTTTGAGTATTTGATAAATGTTGTGACCAGTCAGAATCCTACCTTTTCTTCCATGCTCAGCTTTACCATCAAACCATGATTTCTTTCGTCTATAAACATGGGTGGGTGATAGAGACTTCCGGTGAGACATATACATGTGCTTTCTACAATTACTCAACCAAAAATCATCTGTGTGCTTCCCGCAAACAGGACAACCCATTATGCCTTTAAATTTGCAGCCTGCTAGATTTCCATATGCCGGAAAATCCTATATGGTCCACATAAGCATTGCTCGTAAGGTGAATGTAGTGCGACTGAATGCATCATACGTTACCTCTCCCTTCTCCCATAGATGGTTTAGATCCTCTATAAGAGGTTCTAAATACACATCTATATTTTTTCCAGGTTGAGTTGGTCCAGGAATCAACAATGTCAACATGATGTTCTCCTCTTTCATACACTTGTCAGGTGGCATGTTGTAATTGACTAGCAAAACAGGCCATGCACTATAGTTAACAGTTTTCATGTTGAAAGGATTAAACCCAATCTGTGGAGAGTCCAAGCCTAATGTTCCTTTCTTCTGCAGCAAATGACGGATACTTTTCATTCATTTGATCTCCGGATGACGCATTTTTCCATACGTGCTCTTATTACTGAAATTCCACCGTAAGTCTTTCGCCGTGTCCTCTGACCTGAACATCCTCTTGAGACGTGGAATTATCGGAAAGTACCTAAGTACTTTCTGTGGAGTACCTTTCTTCACCTCACCAGTTCGCTTGTTAATCTTCCATCGCGAAGAACTGCATTTAGGACAACTGTCGAGCTCCTCGTACTGATTTCTAAATAGACAACAGTCATTTACACAAGCGTGTATCTTCTCATAACCCATATCAAAAGATTTTAAGAATTTCTTCACCTCATACAAGGATGTGTTCAATACATTATCCTTGGATAGCATCTGTTTTAGAGTCTCAAGTAGACTATCAAAACTTCTGTCAGACCAACCACTCTGAGTCTTTAACCTAAAGAGTGAAACAATCGCAGATAGTTTGTTGTAGTTTGTGCAACCTGGATACAGTGGTGTTTATGCATCAGCTAGCTTGGCTAAGAACTCATCTTCAACCTTATTCATCCCCATCAGCAGCATCAATTAAATCACCCTGACTAACCAGCTCTTCATCCATAAACTCAGCAGCTTTGAACAAACCTAAGATCTCTTCGTTCCACTGGCTTGTGTTCTTTCTACACTCAGTCCCTGATTTCACTTCTCCATGATGAAACCAGTCCTCCCTCGACTTGTAACTCCAATCCATTCCCCTTGATACAAGATGATCAACAACATCAGCGGCTGAGTGGCGATATACGTTGCGACAGTCAATACACGGGAAAATAATCATTGCATTGTCTCCTAAACCTGCAGCCACAGACCTCACAAAATCCCAAGCACCTTTCTCATAACCAGGGTCGGTTCTGCAATGAAGTAAAATAAAAGCAAAAAAACAAAAGAAAAAAATGAATTACAAACTTTAAAAAATCTTTAACATATCAATTAAACCAATAAACTCAACTATACAAAACGTTTTCACATACGTGTTAAGATGAACCCATGTCTTTTCCATAACCATTTTATGCCCTTACCCATAAAGAAAACAAAACAAACACATAAGAATAACACAACCACCAAACAAACACCAAACAAACATATTCACACATTCAGCGACAGTTTATTAAACGAAATTTCAAACAACCAATTCATTCAACTCGTAAACAAATGTATCAAATATCAGTTTCATTGTGAGAACTAGCCTCTGTGTTCTGATGCAAACAGGCAGATGATGCAGGCATAAGATCCGGCTGATGAGATGTGATTACCTGACAAAATTTAAATCGGTCGAAATTTAAATCAGAGTACATATAATGGTCAAAATTTAAATCAGAGTACATAGTAAAGAACTGAAATACATTAATTGAATGCTTTATACCTTTCAGGTGGATGAGATCAGCTGGGTTCGAATCTACTGAGATCGGCTGAGCTATTGAGACAGAGACAGAGGCAGAGAGAGACTGAGGCAGAGAGAAACTGAGAAAGAAAGCGACGGAGACACAGAGAGCGACGGAGATAAAGCGATGGATACCGGAAAGAGAGACAGAGATAACAGAGATAGCTACACAAAGACTGTGGGAGATTTTGGTGCTGAGAATCGAGATCTTGTCAATGAGAATCGAGATTTCATGGAATGGGTATTGAAATTTCAGGATAGGAATCAAAAACTTTGAGATATTGATAAGAGATCTGAGAAAATTTTAGAGAATCTGAAAAGCTTTTTGTTTTTTGGGTTTTTTTTGTTTTTTTGGCTAAGTGTAAAAGACAATCTTTAATTTTTGGTCATAGCTAGAATCGAGACTTTTTTTGTTTCGGGGAAAAAACCCAATTATTTTGCCTCCAAAATACACTTTCCCGACTATAATATTGATTTTTATGTTCCCGCTTAATGAAAATATATACTAGCGTTAATATAATGTTATGAAATACTTGGCATCCGATTTTGGTACTTTTAGTAACAGTTCGTAAATTTGTGCCACAAAGATCTGCTATCGAAACTCATATTTCTTGTAAAATAACTATTTTCCTACTTTTGATATGAAATTTCTACTATTTTCTTAATTGTTCATTTATCTTTTTGCTAAAAGGTTTTGTTTCAATATAATTCTACTATATGATATATATTGTTAATTTTTCTTTTTTTAGGTATTGGTGTAAGTTTATATTTATTAAGGATAGCACAAAGTTCGAAAGAGTAGTTGGATTTGGATATGTTAGAATCAGTTTATCTCACTTTCAGCTATAGTAATTTTCTAGCAAAAGGTCCCACGATCAGATGAGAAATCTCATCGGCTTATTAAAGTGTATATGACATCGGCACATACAAAAACTAATATATTCCAGATACACAAAATATTTACAAAAGTCCAGTGCAAGACATTGGTAATAAATTCTTATTTGAAAATTTGATATGGTGTACCCACAACATATATCTTCTTCTATAGTTTTTATTTGTACGAAATAAATCATAAACTAAACCCGTGTTATAAGTTGTAAGTGCTAAGTTCTATACATAGCCTAGTTCTGGTAAAATTATAGTAACGATACAAATATGTAATTTCTAGATTCAAAAAAAAAATATATGTAATTTGTATGCAGTAAAGACATTCAAATTGACATTTAACCTAGTGAGAACTGACATTTTGAATTTAACCGTAAATGTGATTTACCTAATTACTGATTTAATTAAATAAGATGAGTGTTTTTGTCTTCTATGCACTCGTAGCAGAAAGAATCCTAGAACAAAATGACTAATACAAGTAACTTTTATGAAAACCACATTTTCTATATTCAATTATTATTTACCAATAATAACTTGACATTTGTTCCACCAATTTGCTTTACTTTAATCAATAAATATATTTGATTACACCACACTAATCACACAAGATTCACACACACCTAATGGTGTTGTATCAACCGTGTTTGCCCTTCAAACTTTGCAACGAATATTCAAACTTTTTTATCTATAGAAAAAAAGAAGAAGAAGAGGGTGGGGCATTAAAGAGAGCTGTCTCATAGTTGGTAATGTCAATTAAGAAGCTGGCAAATACAATATATGTAGGACAATTCAATCATCGACCCATTTGAATAGATAATGCAACCCAATCAGTTCACCTTATTTCAAAGAAAAAAAAAGACTCCAAAAATATCCCATAGATAAGCTTATTATTATTATACTCAAGAATTTTGTAAACTATAAAAGATTAATGATGCTAATAAGCAAAATCAAGAGTTTGATAAAGGAAGTCACGTTTAGAGATTCTCTATAGTGTTTCGCTGGATGCGTTGAAACAATCATCTTTAACAGCTCACTTTCATTTTCACATTCCTAAATTCTTCTCAATCTTCCTTCTTTGCTTAACTTATTATATAAATCTCTGTTTCTCTCTCACAATATATTACAACACAAGAAGATGGCAGCTTTCTTAGAGAAGGCAACTTCTGCTCTCAGCGAAGCCAAAGAATCCGTTACAACCACGGCTGAATCCATCCAGGCTTCTCTCACTGATGCTCAGAAAACCGTTGCAGCCTCGGCTGAAACCGCCGGGACTTCTGTAGCTGACGCTGGCAAAACCGTTGCAGCCTCTGCTGAAACTGTCAAGACCGAGGCTGCAGCTGCACCAGAGAAAGTTTCTGGTGTCTCTACACAGGTTGGTCTTGGTAACATCCTTTTACATATTGTTTTTAACTTGTGTTCCAAAACAAAAACAAAACAACTAATAAAAGTCTATTGTGATTTCTGATTTAGGCAAAGGATGCAGTGGACAGTGCTCTGTCAAGAGGTATAGATGGAGCCAAATCTTTGCTTCAAACTTTTGAAGAGAAGAGGACCGAAGTTTCCTCCAAGCTTGTCGAAGGTTTTACCAATGCTGTCAGTGGAGCATCTAGCAGCACCGTGACCAGCCGAGACCTTCCCGTATCTACAGACAACCAGGTCACATATTTAAGAAAAAAAAATTGAATTGTTCTTTTACCAAAAAGATTATAATATCCATCTTGTATTTTGACAATTGAATGTGTGTGTGTGTTTGCAGCCTCTGCTAGCGTCTCGTGAAACGACGCCGTGGTGGAAGAATTGTTGTGGAGTTGTTGATCTTTTCAAGAAAGATACTTAAGATTAAAAAAGATCAATAAAATGACAATTTGACGAATTATTTCACCAAGAAACAGAGCACTAGAAGAAGAAAGAACCCACCCTTTTGATTATTTATTTGCTTCCTTATTTATTTTGATTTGAGATTGTGTCTATCTGTTTTTGTTGTTTGTTTTTTTTTTTTTTATGTTGATATCTTGATTGTTCCCAAAACTTGTGTAAGCACCCCAAAAAAAAAACCGAATAAAAAGGCAACTTCTTTGTGATGAGTGTTGGATTTTTATGAGCTTCAAAAGCTAATTAAGAACTTTAAATTCAAGATTCATAGAAGCCTACCTAGAATTCACTTCTTCTCATCAGACTCTCTTTGTTTAAAAAGACAATTTGTCCATCCGCAACATCACTTGATCGTTGAAAAGCAATTATAGGAAAGGATTCATGTAGGGTTTCAGGATGATCTCTTTCATATTAAAATTATAGAACCGATAACTCGATAAAGCGTGATCTCTTTCATACTCTAATGGAAGGCTGAGAATTCAGGAATAACTCGGAATGATGCAATCATGCAAAGGTCTATTAAGCATCAACCAAAAGGAAACGAACCTTTGGGGGAAAAAATTAGGTAGAAAAGTATAAAAAGGAAAAGAACCTTTTAAATCATTTTGTTAAAAGCTTGTTATTAACAAAAACAATATGCCTATGGAATCTAACTTATACCAAGCTATTTCATTTGTAAAGAAATTTGAACCACAAGCGAAAACTACTTGCCAACTAACAGTAAACAACAACACAAATTAGAGTAAGGATAGAACAAAGCCCTAGGTTCACACCATTAATTTCCATAGAATGAGAGAAGCTTTTCCATTTTATACATGAGACTTAATTTCATGGCCAAAAATTTGTTACGTTCCTTCCAAATAGATCATAGATCGAATCTTGTCCTTCAATTAGAAGTAAAACAATAGAAAAAAAAATCTAGTAACATTGTGAAAAAATTACCAGTAAGTGGAATCCATACTTCAGCAAAGTTTGGGATGAATGACTTAGACTTTTGAATTAGTAAATTAACCGTATACTTCGAGCATGAAGGTCGTTTGGGATGGATGTTTCTACTTTATAGATATATTATCAACGTTAGATTTGGAAATAAAAACAAAAGCTAATATTCAGCCGAAATTAGTTATATATATATATATTACATGAACAATAAAGGTCATAACAAAAATATATAAAAACGAAAGCAAAGAAGAAGAGAATAGAAATAGAGAAATGAGAAAGTTTTGGAGGAGGAGGCTGAAGCTTCGGGCTTGGGAGTTGGATGTGACGGTATTCTCCCAAAAAGCCCTAATCCATCTTCACTTGATACGTTCAATATTGATTCACTCGTGCTGCAATCATCACATTTTAAAAAACTTGTCATCTCGTAAATTCTTAGATGCATGTATTGTACAGACCTATTTGGCTATTTAATTATTACATTTATAACAGACTTTTATACCTTGTAGACGGAAAGTGGCATGATCCTATACCTGTCAACAGAGAGAAAACATTTTATTTAGATGTCTTTATTTTCTCGACATGTGTGTGACGAAATAGATTGACACAGGACACACAATCTAAACCTCTTAATATATTTCACATCAAAATTTTAGAATCATACGATTTATAAAGTATTATTTTCATAATTTAAAATTTTTCATCAGATCTACTGTCGTCATATGAATTCTGTACTGAACTCAACTGCGTTCATTAGAATTTAATTTATTTGTTTGTTTTATAAGTAAGATAAACTCACCTAATATTGGACATCTTCTTATCTATCCACCATGTTAAGTGATACACATCTTTACGTTTTGACGATTGACCAATTATTTGTTTTTTAACTAGATAGATTCGATAAATTCACTAAATTCCAACTAATAAACATATATAAACATTTTTCATAACCCAGCATCAATATTTTAACTAGTGTATACTACTACTAACCGATGATATAAAATAGTTCAAAGTGATCAAGTTGGAACACCAGTGGTAATGAAGATCCGAAGTTAAAGACAGATTCGAGTTTTTATTTAACAAACTAAAAAAAAAAAAAAAAAAAAAAAATTAACCCCTTTCAAGATAAGATCCGAAATTAACTCATTGGTTAGACAAATAAAACATTTAACTAGAAAAGTAGAAATGTATAGAAAGACTTACTTGGGTCAGCACTGATAGTGACAGCAGTTCCATCAAAATTGCAACTACTAGGGATTGGATTCTTCTGGTAATAACTGTTGAAGGCAAAAGAGGCATGTGCTCTTAACGAGTTAGGGTTATAACATTTTCCTCCTTCTTGTATCTCCGAGCAGTCTGCTTCACCGATCCCACACGCGTAGTCCAAAGCTGCTTGTAACGCCATTTTTGCAGCGTTCTCTCTCGCAACACACCAGCTCCCACCTTGGTGGGCGGCAGCGTGTGGTGGCGATGGAATCGTTAGGGGAGTTGTGGCCACGGCAGCGTCAGAGTCGGAGTTAGGGACCACGGTTGTTGGCGTGGTTGTTGGGTTTGTGGCTAATGGTGTGGTTATGTCTTTTTCTTCTGCTATTGGTTCACTACTAGCTTTAATACCTGTCAAATCATAGTTAATGTTTTTTATTCGTGGATTAAGATGTTAAAACATTAATAATGATGATGTTTAAGTCTAAGGTTTTGTTGGTAACGTTAGAACATTAATTATCAATTATCATGTCACTAGTAATGAGGTGGATAAAGAAACATAAACCTTGTTAAGAAAACAAAAAGTAAAAACCCGAAGACCAAACCACAGAAACAAAAAGACAATAGAGAATCTTTGAACTGAACAAGAAAAAGTAACGACTATAATATTTCACTCCACACCAATTCACATGTGAAAGAAAAAAGCAACTTCGTTTTTCTTTTCGAAATTAGAGAAGAAATATCTTTTCAGAGTTTTGATAATAACGAAACGAAAAAACAAGAATGTGGAAGAATATAAATAGAAAATAGATATTTACCTAACAAAAAAAAATTAGAATATGAAAACAAATTCTGCAGAATAAAAATATAACTAAGACATATGTAGATCAAAGTTTAAAACAACGAAAAATATGAATAATGCCCCAAGACATAAATTAACTTTCTGCAGCTTTTAAATAACGAATTTGAAGTTATTAAACGTGACTTTTTTTTCTCTCTTTTTTTTTTTGTTTTTCCGTTATAAATTATTCAAAAGTTATGGGTTATATATATTTATACAAACTTAGCCTTAAAAATTTTGAAACGTTAATATATTTGTGGAACAAGTTTTCATCTTCTCCGAATGATAGGTTGAAAAAAGTAACCTGATGAGAGGAAGGAAAGAAGAAGAAGACTGGTTACTAGTCTGAAGCCTTTTCCCATTCCAAGAAACTAAACCCAAACTCTTCTTCTCTTTTAAAGCTTTGAATCGTCCTGTGTGTCTTTTGTCCGCAAAATCTTTCAATCTATATTAATGAACGAGAATGAGAGAAGAAAGAGAAATATATAGAAGCTATGTGTTTGGAACTTGAGTTTATGGAGTTGAAAAAGGAGGGATGATTGCTGGAGAGATAAAGAGAGAGAGAGAGAGCTAGGGAGAAGTAATGATTTGTTTGAGATTTAGGTTTTGTGGGAAATGTATAATGTAATGTGGGCTGCTTCTAGTGAGTGATGTTAGTAATGATGGTTTTTCCCTCACACTTTTGATTCTTCTAATATTCCCTGGTTCCTCTTTATCTCTTTTTAAAACTTTTTTTTTCAATCACAATAAGGACTTTTTCATTAGTTTTCTCTCTTTCTTGAACCTCTACATAAGCACAAATAATTTGCCGCTAAAATAAACATAAACAAATTTGATGAGTAGTGGGCCTCACACATAGCTACGAAAGACATAATCAATAAAAGCTAACAAAAGAGAGAATTTGCCAATTGGTAAAAGTCTGAGTAATTTATGGTGATTGTGTTTGATAACCATTACATATTTTGTAAATATGCTATAACAATTACTATTATATCAAATGAGCATATTGCTATTTAAGTCGATTTGATAATTTGGATGATTGAAGAAATATATTACAAAAAGATGACAAACTTTAACTACTTAAAGTTGCAGAGGTAAATTTGTTTGAAAAAGTTAATTGATTTATCAATAAATGTTCAAAATATAGGTATATTAATTTATTTTATATTTCTGAGGCAATTTTGGTATTTGCAAAAGAACAAAAAAATTGACAAACAATTATATGGAGAAAACAAAGAAAGAAAATTGGATAAGGAAGAAATTAAGAATTTTGGAAAACGATGGCATATTATGGATATATACACTAGAAAGTTAAAAGATATGGTTATAAATGCAAAAAATATACTTTTTTGAATATTTTTATATTTTTTGTCTTTTTTACACATCTACAATATGTTAAATTAATTTTTAGATTTTTTTTTTTTAGCTTTGAGTTCTCTATTTTACATTTAGGGTATAGTTTTTAGGGAGTGGGATTTAGTATTTGAGGTTTAAGGTTTATAATTTGTCATTTTATATGAGTATTTTAAAAATGGACACCATGAAAAAGTAATTTAAAAAAATGACATAGAAAAAAAGTATTTTTGAAAATTCTCCTAGTTAAAACAACAGTGAATGACATACTGGATTTACAAAAAAAAGACATACTAGATTTCATACTCATTAATTACTCATTAGATATACTAGATTTCATACTCATTACTCATTAGATAGTCACAAAGTTTGGTAATTATAACATATCTAGCTAGGATTCCATTTGAATTATACGTACGAGATCATAAGGATAAACACTTGATCGGTCAAACTACGAGATCCGAGAAGATTGCACGTGTAATAACACTTGATCTTGATTCCATGTGAATTTTATTAAGATAACTCTACTCAAAATGTTTACTACGTAGTGAAGCGAATGAGATTCAAGATCAGATACTATTTTGTATGTCTTTATTCCTACACAGTTTAGACGAATATGAATATGTAAATGTGATGTACTTCTCGACAATAGTATATTAGAATCACACGACTGGTGGGACACTTTCCGCAGCCTTACAACTTCAAATTTCTACGCTCACAATTATATATGTTCTCCTTAATTAGCTTGCTTTTCAAACAACAAAATACAGTTTCTGGCATGAACATAATAATGGAAAAAAGCATGAAAGTGGCCATCATCCACCATCTCACGTCACTCGCAGCATATACAAAACTATTTGTAATTGCATTTGCTCTTTACGGTATCTAAACACAAGCAAATTTGGTACTCTTTCAAAGATTATTACCAAAGCATGGTCATTCACACTATTGATTCTTTAGTTTTGTTTTAGTTTTATTTTTTAGTCTTCTTTGAAGTACCTAATTTGACATAAAGAAAGGTAGCTGATCAACAATAAGTTTGATGTTCCTTTACTTTTGGGGGAAAATAGCAATTGATTGATTTGACTTTATTTTGAAGTAGGACCCAAAAATGTTGCAAATTCATAAGTCTAACTTTTGACTAATCTTAAAAGAACTTTGTGTATTTATTATACACATTTTTGTTACTGTATATTCTTCATTCAGTTCCACATTGCTTTCTCCGATCCTTGTAGCCTCTAGGCAGTGTTTTGAGACCTGGACCGGACCGGCCGGTTGGACCGGTTAACCCGTGACCCGCTCAGTATTCCAGTTCGGGTTTAACTGTAAAACCGAAGTGTTAGAAAACCGGAAAAATCCGTTAAAACCGGTGACCCATCGTTAAAGATCAACCCGTCGGGTTCCGGTTTTGACTCGCAATCATCCGTTTTCATTTCTCGATCCCCTTTATCACCTAATTTTAGCAGATCTATAATTTTTTATAAAAAAATGATGAATATTCTGGGTTTGAGTTGAAGCGAAGCAGAAGACTAAGGCAATGAATGGGAATTGCGTTATTGCAAAGCGCGGGACAGTTTTCAATGGACCCCACTTTATTTCACCGATCAACACGATTTTGTAACATGCGGTACGTTTTTACTTTTGTTAATAAAAATACAATAACTCAAGGTGCGATTCAATTTTGCAAAGAAAAATTGTAGAACGCATGTAACAGTAATTACGCTTCTATTTCATGTGTTTTGAGAAACAATTATGCGGTTTTGTAAACATATATATATATATATATGTAATTATGTAAGTACTGAATGGTTATAATGTTTTTAATCAGAAATGTATTAAAATCAATCATAATACAATTAAAATTATGAACTGCACTATTATTTTTACCAATCAAATTTAAATTTAAATTAATTTTGGTATTTAAAATTCAGAAATTCAAATTTTATTTATTAATAAAAATGAAATATATAAGTATATTAGTTATTAATAAAACAATATGAAATCTATACCGCAAATTGTTTTTCACCAACCAAACATTATTTTGTACCGCTTATTTTGGAATAATCGCACTTATCCCGCAAATACATTTGTCCCGCACGTACCGCAGTTGAACCGTAGCGCACTATCAAATTTTTTATCCCGCACTATTAAATCCGCACTTACCATTCAGACTTTAAATATTAGAAGAGGAGACATGAAATACGAGGGTAGACATGAAATACGAGGGTTAGAAAGAGAAACTAAATATATGTATTATATATAATTTACATTAACTTTATTATATTCTTTTAAAGTAAATTAAGTATAACTTTGTTTCTATACGACACATATACATACACATGTAGTAAAGTGTCAAACATATAAACAATAGATAATTCATATTTTTTTAAGATATTAACTTGTTCTATGATATTGCATTGAGCGATCAAACAAATAATAACATTTAGAATGAAGACTTTATTACATAAGATGATTTTTATAAGCAATATAGTTATATATATACTATATGTTATTGATAAATTGACCCCAAGTTGACCCGGAATTGACCCCGGTTAACCTCGGTTGACCCAATAATCCAGTGATCCGACAATTTATCCGGTTCAGTGTTTGGGTCGAGTTTCAAAACATTGCCTCTAAGTAATAGACTAATTGATATAGCTATATATTTTAAAATATATTTAGACTCTTATTACTAAACTTTTTGTTTCTTTAATTGCAGTGGTTCCGGTACTTTGTTGAAAGTTGCGCTAGTATTGCGGTAATAATTGCTTTGTATCCACACAAAATTGTAAAGTAGAAATGTCGATTTAGAAAAGTGGAAAAATAGTTAGCGTTAGTTTAGTTGTATAAGTTAAGTGTTGAATGTATGAGCTAAGTTTTTGTCGTCTTTAACCATGTAAAGGATTTTTTTTTTTTTTGTTTTGCTTCTTTTGTTTTGGTTTACAAAAACAGTAATGCATATATCATGTAAATTAGTATAATTTAATAAATAAAAACCATGTTAAGGATTTTTGTTTTTTTTCTTCTTTTGTTTTGGTTTACAAAAAAAAATAATGCATATACCATGTAAATAATTTAGAGTAATTAGTATAAAATAAGAATTTGTAAATAAATTGAAGGTTTGAAACTCATTGAAATGTGTGCGGTGGATTTTAGTGGACAAAAATAAACAAGGGCAAGATACAACTTTCGGTGTTGCAAAGTAATGATAAGAAAATAAGAAAAAAATAAGTATAGTTCCCTGTTTCTCTTTATTTGAGTAATAATAGGTACGGAATGAGGAACAAATAAATATGAGAGCAAGTGCGTGGGGGCAGACAAATTGGTTAACAACAACATATGAAATGAAAAAGAGAGATTGTTTTTTGCACCGACCCTATCCAAAGTTAGATTCATGGTTGTAGGAAAAGAATGTATCACTCCACAAACACTTTGTGAAACAAAAGAAAAATGATTGTTAGGTACTTGAAATATAAGCCAACACATAGCCACATATACAAATAATATAAATATTTTATTAACTACATGAACTATTGTCATCACATAAGAACATCTATAAACAAACATAGGTTATGTGTACAACACTATAAACATTAAATTTTGGTCAGAATCCGGCATTGACCAATGTTGACCGGCGTTCACCAGTGTTGACCAGCGTTTTTTCCTAAAAATAATATTTTTTTGTTTTTATATATTTATTATAAAAAAATGATTTGTATAATTTACAAAAAAAAATATAACAACAAAAAGTGACAAAAAAATATAAGAAAATTATGTACCAAAAAAATGAAAAATTTTATGACAAACAAAATTTGTGGTATATCTAGTAACTAATTTTGTTAATACATAAAATATACCAAAAATAAAATAATAAAACTACGCCACCAAAATTTTATGTGTAGTAGATTTTTTTATAAAACTATAACAAATATATACCTTTCCGTTTTAAAAATCATTTTTTGTTTTGTATTTTCAAAGATGGGGGTTTAAATTTTTTTTTTTTTACTTATTTATAAGATTATGTCATTTGAAATATATCCAAGGCATTGCCAACTATTTCTTTGATTTTAATAGATCAACCTTTGATTTTACAAAATCAACTTTTGTTTTTAACTATCTTCTTGATATGTCTTTTATGTAAAAAAAAAAAAATCATTATTTTCTTCCTTTGTTTTTCTTATTAGGAACAAAGAAATAGTTGGTAATGTCTTGGATATATTTCAAATGACATAATCTTATAAATAAGTAAAAAGAAAAAAATATATTTAAATCCCCCACCTTTAAAAATACAAAATAAAAAATGATTTTGAAAAGGAAAATGTATAGATTTGTTATAGTTTTATGAAATTTGATAGGATTTGAATATTTTAGAATTTTGAGAGATTTGAGTAAAATTTTAGGAGATTTGATTATTTGTTAGAGATTTTAAATGATTTGATTATAAAATGATTTGAAATTTGGGGAGATTTAGTTATTAAATTTTAAGTGATTTTAGGATAGCAACTTGGATTTCAATGTGTATAGTTTCTCGAAGTTTCGAGATGAAAGACCATGTGAAGAAAATTGATCTATACGACTTGCATAGTTTATTTTTTATTTTTTTTCCTGGTGCTCTTCTGCAACACCGACTTCGATTGGTATCATTCAAAGGGTCGTTTTTTTTCTTTTCTTCACGTCTTGTAGTTTAGGAGTAAGCTTTTAGTATACAAGTGTTATTTAAACGAGCGCCCAAAGTTAATCACTTGAGAGTAAGAGGTTCGCTTGGGTGATAAAGGACTTCCCCTCTTTGCAATGTGACAAGTGTTATTCTGTTCCAGTCATGATAGGTGACTACAAATGGATCTATCATTCATGGTTTTTGGTTGACTTGTTTTCTTTTGTTTTTTCTGGCGCCTTTGTGCCTTTCCCAAAGGATGAAAGGTTAATTACTTCTCTCTGTTTCTGGATGTTGTTGATTTTGAATCGTTGCCTTATGGATGGAGAAGATACGTAAGAATTCGGCTAACTATAGTTAGACAGATTTCCGAAGAACACTCATTTTATTAACAAATACACACCTTTTGTTCTGAAGTATGTATTTGATGAGAGTTAAGAGAGAAAGAGAGAGAGAATAGGAGAAGACAGTTGCTGTGATGGTTTTTTTTTTCGTTGTCGTCAATGGGTGGAGGCCCGGAGGTTCTTTTAAGGGGGGTGTATTTTTAATTGGTTTGGATTGAAGCTTTTTATTAAAAATCCTTTAAAAGTGTGATTTTGTAAGTCATATTTTTGAACTAAAAATGTTAGAAAAGTTTCTTAGAATCACATTATGTAGTTTTTAAAAAAGATTTGTGATATTTTGAATAACAGTAGATTTGAAGTGAGATTTATAAATTATTAACTGAATAACAAGAGATTGTGAATGATTTTAAATGATTTATATAAATTTCAAATTCAATAACACAAAATTTCAGATGATTTTAAAAAATCATTGATTCAATAACAGATGATTTTAAAAATACTCCAAAACCTTCTAAAATGTCAAATTCAATACATCCCCTAATTGTTTTTTAAAAGAATTTTCAGTTTACATCATCAACACCTCCGGCCTTCCAAAATAACTAAGGAATGTGTCTTTTCTTTTTTTTTGTCAAAAATTCTTTGTAATTAATTTATTTAATTTTAATCTATTAAGTCAAGAGTAGTTAAAGAACCCTATTGTCCAATACGAAAAAAATGTTAATCTATGTCTATCTATGGTATTTGTTATAGACACAGTCAAACAAAGTTCGTAACCTCTTACGCTACATCTTAGGATGATACCTCTAAATCTTCTCGCACTCTTATTAATAAAGGCATTACAATAAACAGAACAACTCAAACAAGAATGCAGAAGCAGTGGGAGATCTTACTCTTTCACACTCTCATTGATTCATCATCTTTATCACCACAAAGACTCAGAGTGATGAACATACTCATATCAAAGCAAAGATCAGACTTGATCCAACACAAACTCTCTCAACACACTTCCTTTTTCGGCATCAAGCTCTGGATCCTCATCACAGCTTATGCCTCTATAGCCTTCCTCTTAGTTCTGATCGTTTCTCTCTTCCTCTGTTTCATCTTTCACAGGAGAAAATGTAGACAAGAACCATTCAGACTAAGATCAAAGCTTTGTCTTCCTTTGTCACACATTCCCCTAAATAACAAACGACAGATTCCATACAACCGTTGCAGCGACGATGTAGAGAGCCAGAGAATCTCTCAGGCTGGTTGGTCCTCTGCTCGTCTTTCCTACTACACCCGCAGCTTCTCTTCTACCGGCAGCTTTGGAAGCTTCAATGTGTTTACGTTCATGGAGATCAAGAATGTGACAGATGGTTTTGCAGATTACAATCTGATTGCTAAAGGAGATTCTTCAACAGTGTATCGTGGAGTCTTGATGGGTACAGTCACTGTTGCTGTCAAACGATTCTTCCCAATCCATCAAAGGTTAGTTCTTACATATTTTTTTACTTATCCCTTCATATATATATTTATCTTAATTATAATCTTTAATACTTTGATCTATCAGGTATGAAGATAAAGATTTGATAACAAGAGCTGAGATGATTGCAAATGTTAGACACAAGAATGTGGTGAGACTCCTTGGATACTGCACTGAAGGAGATGAGAGGTATAATTGTATTGTATTACCTCAGTTGTGTGACTTAAAATGTTAGACTCATACTAAAGTCTGAATGAATTTTAGGGTTCTTGTTTACGAGTACGCTGAGAAAGGTGATTTGCACCAATGGCTTCATGGATCTGCTGGGAGGAATCAGCCTCTGACCCGGAGAAAGAGAATGAAGATCATCCAAGGAGTAGCAAAAGGGTGGGATGATCTAATCTATATATAAACTATTTCAACCAAAAATGTTATTTAGCATGAATGATTGTGATGGTCAATTATGTTTGTGTTCTGATCAGGCTCGCGTATGTTCACGAGGACATCGAACCAAAGATCACTCATCAAGACATAAGACCAAGCAAGATTCTTCTTGATTATCAATGGAACCCTAAGATACTTGATGTTGGATTCATCGGTCACAGTGAGACTCCAACTTTTGTTCCTTCACCTGGTAATCTTGATGAGAAAATCGACGTTCATTGCTTCGGGACTTTGATAATGGAGCTTGTCTCTGGGAGAGTCTCTGTAGACCAAAGCTCACCACATGTAAGAGTTCATATACATAGAACATATTTTATCAATGCACAAACCCAATGTTAGCTTACTACCAGAAACAATTTTGTTCTTGGCAGGTTTATTTAGTGGACTGGATCAAAGTGATGGTGGCAAATCATATGATAGTAGATGTTCTTGATCCTAGCCTGCCTGAATTTCCTACAATGAAAGAACTCAAACGGATTGTGTTGATTGCCTTGCGTTGTGTTGATCCTGAGATAGAAGAAAGACCTAATATGGGAGATGTGATTCACATGCTCCAACCACATGACTTGCTACTGAATAACAATGTAATGAAACTTTTGACATTTTTAGTTCCTTGTTCCCCAAGCTAAATCGATATATCGATTTGTTCGTTTCTTACCCTTAAATTCTTTTGTGTATGGTGCAGGCAATACATACACCTCAGAATATTACCCGGTCACACGAGGTTATCAGACAATGAATCAATAAAGTAAAAAACATGACGGCTAGTTTAGGATCTTAAGCTATGCATTTTCTACATTAAGGGTTTCTTTTAGTTTATCTCACAGCAGTCCCAGTCTCAGCTGTATTTATTTTTTCCTTTGCATCTGTTGTGAATGTGTCCACAACATTCACTACAAATTTACTTTATTGATTTAGCCACTTCTTCTTTAATTTTGTGGGCCTTACAAATTTTAATAAACCCTTTAAACAATCACACAAATGACAAACTGATCAACTAAATTTCATCCAAAGTCTGTAGGCCCACCACTATTTCATCCAAAGTTTCTAGACCCAGCATTATTTTTAAATCGTATGGATTCAATTTTTTACTTTAAAATAAATTTAAAATATTCATTTAGTGCATATTTATGTTAATTATAATTAATAAAAAGTTTAAATAAAAAAATAATTATGTAAAATAAATAAAATGTTAAAATAAGAAAACAATACTATAATTTTTATTAGTGGTAATAATATAATTAAAATTTTCTATTAAACTGATCATAATTTAAAATTTTCAAATTTATTATTGAGTTTTAGAATGGAAGTAAATTTTAAATTTATGGTAGAATAAAAAAAATATGCAATTGCATATTATTGAGTTTTAGAATAGAAGTAAAATTTAAATTTATGGTAGATTAAAAAAAATGTAATTGTGTATTATTGAGTTTTAGAATGGAAGTAAAATTTAAAATTATGGTAGAATAAAAAAAATTCTGTAATTTATTTATAAAATTTTAAACAGGAAAAATAAAATTAAAAGGAACTATTATTTTATAACATGATCAAAAAGGAAAACAAATTTGATATTTCATAAATTGAATCAAATGCTTCTAATCCAAATTTAAGTATTGAAAGATAGTAATTAAAGAGAAAATAGTTATAATATATCTTGAAAATCATTTTACAGTCTAATATGAGTTATATGTGAGCCAATAGAATGTGGAAAAAGTAGATGTCAAAAGGAGTGCATTATCAATAATGACGAAAAACTTATAGTTAAATGTGTTTGAAAATAAATTAGTAAAACTTGAAAAGATAATAATACACAATTACACATGACTAAATTAAAATCTCTGACATCTCATTAATTGTGTGAAATGAATGAATTTATAGAAAAATAAATGACATACATTATTAAATAGATAATTAGATTCCAAGTCGGGTTTAACAGTTTGGCCAATAATCATGGAAAGTGGGATAAGATAGACACATTCATGAATTGGTCATTTATGGTACGTTGCAATTATTTCGATGGGTAAAGCAAACTCGGTAAAGATGTTATAACGATATGATAATATATTTTACTTTACACTAAGAAATATTCATGAGATGCGGTATATTCAAATTTATACGGAATAATGTTATGTTATTATCAATATCTATCATAAATAATATATACAATTAGATCAACATCAAAACCTTTAAAAAATGTTTTAATGAAATATGAATAAGATATAATCTCTCTTAATGATAAAAAATCTTAAAGTAGTCATCAATATCGTTTATTTTTTCTAATATTACCACATGACATATATGTATAAAGATTTACCCTCAAAACTTTGAATAATTATATTCAAGCTCAAGAATTTACACTAATAGAAAAACTTTTAAATTAAAATTCCGCTCTTGCGCGGGTACAGATTCTAGTAAGAAAAAAAAAAGACAACTTTACATATGAGTAAGCCCCCTAGACACTACCACAAGGTCCTCTCCACCGTTAAGTGCACAGATTTTTTTTTTGTAATCGCTATCAATAAAACCATAAACACCGATTAAACTAAAATGAATCTGTTATGCTCCCAGAGACCTTCTTCACATCTCTATACCAGGATTTCGTATTGCTCATATACTTGAAACACAGTGCGAGTATTTTTAGTGTTAAAAAGAGAACAAATCATAAGATTTCGGTTGGAACAAATCTTTGTGTATCCTAGATAGATAGCTTCGGGACTTTGGAATTACTGAAGTCAAAACCACTGGTTAGCTAAATTTATGTGTGTTTAATTTAAGTCATCTCCTAACAAAGCAGAGTAGGTTTCGTTAAATCTGATTGTGATTACTTAGGTCATCCCCAATGGGGGTTTTAAGAGCGGTTGTAGTTGAAAAGAAGCAAAAAAATAAATTAGAGAAATAAAAAAAAACATAAGAGAGCCTTTTATTTAGTAGAGTAGTTTATGGAATAAGAGACCATACGTGTAAATTTTTCGTTGGGCAAAGAAAATAATAGAAGTAGGAATTTTTATTTTTACGGGACGAATATTTCTTTCTTTCTTTCATCTCTTTGTCTCTCTCTTTCTCTCTCGATCAAAGTCCAAAATTGACAAAGGATTGAGATGGATTTGATTTTGGAGTCGATTGATTCGGATGAGATTGAAGCAATTGGAATCGGAAGGTAAGATTATCAGTTTAATAGTATGAATTCGCGATTAGTTATACGGATTAGGGTTGTTTCGGTTTGTGTTCGCAAATTAGGGTTCTTTGATGGTTGTTTGATGGGTCTGATTGTGTTCTTGTTCGATATATCTTCTACTATGTCTTCTCTCATTGGGTAGATTGATAAATATGTTTTTAATTTGGGCATGATTAATTAGAAGTTTGTTTCTACAAAAAGTATGTTTGAGAAGTGTGTTTTTTCATTTGGGCATGTTAACGAAATAAAGCTACGATTTTTGGAAATGGGTTTTTCGTGTTTACTCTCTCTCTCTCTCTCTCTCTCTCTCTCTCTCTCTCTCTCTCTCTCTCTCTCTCTCTCTCTTTTGTAGAGATCGGTGATCGAGCATACTACTCTTCGCTTATCACTCTTGTTAAGAGTTTTGACTCTGTTCTTGAAGTCTATGAAGGTTTCTGCAATTTGAAACATGTATGATATTTAAATCCATGCTCTTTTTTTCCTGTTTCTGTGTTGATGAATAAATTCAACAGTCTTTAATGTGACTACTTGGAAATGTTGAATAGGTGGAGTTAAAGTTGAAATTATCCCGGGGTTATTCTTCTCGAAATATTCAAGTTAGAGAAGCAAAATTGTGTTCTGCGTCCAAAATTGTAGTTGGGATCTCGATACGTTACCATACAATTCATTCATCTGTGTCTGTGGCTAAGTACTTAGCGAAGAAAGTATCAAAAGATTGTTGTGTTCTCGCTATTGACAATGGAAAAGTCATGTTTCAGAAAGATGGTTCCTCATCGATCATTCATCACTCTCAAGGTTTGACCTTTTCCTATATGAGTTTCAAACTTTTGTATGTGATGATTTTGTATAGTATTTGAAACTCTTTTTTTTTTTTGGACATTGGTTTGTCATTCATGCTAAGAATCTTCTTAGCATCACACAATTTTGTCTAACAAAGCACGGTTTTACATTAGGCAACAAAAAGGACCTGGTTCCATTTCGTTGGAATGAAAGATATAAGGTGGCCGTGGGAATAGCTGAGGCGTTGGACTATCTTCATAACAGTGCTCCATAACCTGTTATTCACAGAGATGTTATGTCATCAAACATATTATTGTCTGATAATTTTGAGCCACATGTAAGATTCTTTTAGTATTACATCAATGTTTGTGTTCGCAAACATTGAAAGTTCTGAGCTTTCTCGGCTACTGCTAAATTGATATCTATGTACACGTCCAGGCGAAGCAGATTCTGGATAACAAAAAATATTCTCAACTATTGTACCCAAGTTTGCAAGATGACAGCAAAAGCGACCAGATGGAGAGGTTGGCGTTAGCAGCCGCTCTTTTTATAAGACATCAATCTAGGCCTGAAATGGGAATGGTGAGTTAATTTCTTTTAATCCTCTATTTCATTTGCAACTCAGTGTAGAAGTGGTTACTAACGAGGAGCCTTTGTTGTATCCTTATAGGTACATTACACCAGAGTGTGATGTTGTGGCGACCATTTTTGAGTACCAAGGATACACAAAGTCACCTGAGGAAGCTGTTGTCGATGCCATTAAAGCAGGTCAGTTTGAGCTCTTTAAACTTATTTTAAATTTGTATATGTTTTTGTTTTATATATGATCCTCTTCTTTCTTAATTAATTTGGTGTCAGTTTAGGTAAGAGTCGAGTCAGTCATTGATGATTGCTTTTTGTTTGTTGGTTGTGATAAATACGGTTAGTACTTGTTTAGGGAGTTACTTGTCGAGTCAATCATTGATGAATGCTTATTGTTTGATGGTGTAGGGTTTGTTGGTCGTTATAATGTGATAAATGTGTAGTTGTTGTAGTTTAGGTAAAAACTTAATTTTGAAAACCTAAACCCACTTGTTTTAAAAGTAAACTAGTGGTGAACATTGTATAAATAAAAGGTTCACTTGATAGTAAAACACAAAACACATAACATTAAGCCTTTATCACAAACCACACAACATTAACCCTTCCTTCTCCTTCTAACACAGACACGAATAAGTAGACTATAGATACCAGCTTCTTCGACTTGGTACAAAGTCAGCGTGAAACCCACATGCTTGTTGCCTCCCCATATGAGAGTCAATGTTCTGATGCCCCACCTGCAGTTGCATCCCTTGTTGGTAACCGCAGAGCAAGGCATACATGGTTACCAGCAGATGATCTGATGCTTGTCAGCGCATGGCTGAACACGAGCAAGGATCCTATAACTTCAAACGAGCAAAGACGTGGAGCCTTCTGGGGAAGGATAGCGGATTACGTTGCAGATTGTCCGAATGTTGTAGGGCGACCAAAGAGAGAGTCCAGTCATTGTAAGCAGTGGTGGGGTAAGATCAACGATACTGTGTGCAAGTTCGTAGGTTGCTATGAGGCTGCGAAAAGGGAGAAAACAAGTGGGCAGAATGAAGATGACGTTATGAAGCTAGCAAACCAGATCTACTTCAATGTTCACAACAAGAAATTCACCTTTGAGCATGCTTGGCGAGAGCTTAGATATGATCAAAAGTGGTGCTTGTCCACATCTTCTAAAGGGACTAGGGTGAAAAGGACACGGGTGGATGGTTCTGCAGATCCTTCAAGTTCCCAACCGGTGGATGTTGAGGTTGAACCAATGATGAGCCGTCCTCATGGTGTTAATGCTGCAAAGAGAAAGGACAAGAAGAACAAGAACACACAAGCGGATGTTGAGGGAGATTCGAAACCTTGGTTGGAGTTTCAGATGCAAGAGGTTGCGAGGATGTATGAGATGAAGCAAAAAGATTTTTCCTTGAAAAAGCTTTAAAGGACAAACTTATTGATGACACGTTGTCATCAGTTTGAATCAGTTTGGTGTTTAAATAGTTGTTTGAATCACTTCCTTGTAATCGGTTTCTTTGATGGTTGTGACTTTGATGGTTAGCATGTACTCGGTCTTATGTAACCGTGAAGTCTTGTATTAGGTTCCTTATTTGCTTTTACTTATGTACTCGGTTTTAGTTTGTTCTCTTATGTAATCGGTTTTACTTATGTACTCTTGTGTTTACGGTTTCAGGATAAAGGACAACGATGGTGCTTGTAAACCACATTGACCACACACAACAATCTCCACACAAGAGGCTCCACACACAACAGTCTCCCTTTTATGTAATTTAAATTTTTGTGACAAGTACATGTTTTGTTTTTTTGTGACACACACCACAAGTCTTTACCACATATATTTTCAGAAGTACACTTTTTTTGTTTTTTTGTGACACACACCACAAGTTACACACAAGTACATGTTTTGTTTTTATCTCACCATACCACAAACTTTGTTACGATTGAACACCACATATTTTTGACCATGCAAGTCTATAAAACGAAGAGATGGACTTATCAAACACTCACCAATTCACAAACCTATCAAACACTCTCTATCTTATCAAACACTCACTATAATTTCTTTAACTTTTCTCATAAAGTAGCATCGTCTTCTCACAATAATTTTGATGACACCATTGATGAATGCTTAAATCAAGTTTGTGACCAAATTTCCAATCAATTTTGGCAATCTCTTCTTATTCCATCTGTTCAACATCAACAACCACCCAAACCAAAGAAGCCGCAAACTTTCATTGAAAGAGACTGTGAAGTCGGCCACGCCCACTTGTGGAACGATTACTTTAGTGAAGATGCGATCTACCCTCCTCGTATTATCCGACGCCATTTTAGAATGAGCTAGCCCTTGTTCATGCGAATCGTTGAGCGACTCGGAAATCAAATTCCATTCTTTCAACAACGTAGAGATGCTACAGGAAGGTTGGGGCTTTCAGCACTACAAAAGTGTACAGCAGCAATTCGTATGATGGCATATGGTTCGGCTGCTGATGCGGTTGACGAATACTTCCGAGTTGCTGAAAGCACGGCATACTCATGCAATTATAAATTGTTTCGAAGATGAGTACTTACAAAGACCGACACCAGAAGATCTTCGACGACTACTCGATATTGGAGAGCTATGCGTTTTTCAGGATAAAGGACAACGATGGTGCTTGTAAACCACATTGACCACACACAACAATCTCCACACAAGAGGCTCCACACACAACAGTCTCCCTTTTATGTAATTTAAATTTTTGTGACAAGTACATGTTTTGTTTTTTTGTGACACACACCACAAGTCTTTACCACATATATTTTCAGAAGTACACTTTTTTTGTTTTTTTGTGACACACACCACAAGTTAGCATGTAATCGGTTTCTTTGATGGTTGTGACTTTGATGGTTAGCATGTACTCGGTCTTATGTAACCGTGAAGTCTTGTATTAGGTTCCTTATTTGCTTTTACTTATGTACTCGGTTTTAGTTTGTTCTCTTATGTAATCGGTTTTACTTATGTACTCTTGTGTTTACGGTTTCAGGATAAAGGACAACGATGGTGCTTGTAAACCACATTGACCACACACAACAATCTCCACACAAGAGGCTCCACACACAACAGTCTCCCTTTTATGTAATTTAAATTTTTGTGACAAGTACATGTTTTGTTTTTTTGTGACACACACCACAAGTCTTTACCACATATATTTTCAGAAGTACACTTTTTTTGTTTTTTTGTGACACACACCACAAGTTACACACAAGTACATGTTTTGTTTTTATCTCACCATACCACAAACTTTGTTACGATTGAACACCACATATTTTTGACCATGCAAGTCTATAAAACGAAGAGATGGACTTATCAAACACTCACCAATTCACAAACCTATCAAACACTCTCTATCTTATCAAACACTCACTATAATTTCTTTAACTTTTCTCATAAAGTAGCATCGTCTTCTCACAATAATTTTGATGACACCATTGATGAATGCTTAAATCAAGTTTGTGACCAAATTTCCAATCAATTTTGGCAATCTCTTCTTATTCCATCTGTTCAACATCAACAACCACCCAAACCAAAGAAGCCGCAAACTTTCATTGAAAGAGACTGTGAAGTCGGCCACGCCCACTTGTGGAACGATTACTTTAGTGAAGATGCGATCTACCCTCCTCGTATTATCCGACGCCATTTTAGAATGAGCTAGCCCTTGTTCATGCGAATCGTTGAGCGACTCGGAAATCAAATTCCATTCTTTCAACAACGTAGAGATGCTACAGGAAGGTTGGGGCTTTCAGCACTACAAAAGTGTACAGCAGCAATTCGTATGATGGCATATGGTTCGGCTGCTGATGCGGTTGACGAATACTTCCGAGTTGCTGAAAGCACGGCGTACTCATGCAATTATAAATTGTTTCGAAGATGAGTACTTACAAAGACCGACACCAGAAGATCTTCGACGACTACTCGATATTGGAGAGCTATGCGTTTTTCCGGGGATGATAGGAAGCATCGATTGTATGCATTGCGAATGGAAGAATTGTCCAACCGCATGGAAAGGTCAATATACATGTGGTTCTGGCAAGCCAACAATCAAGAGCTTTCTCTTCAAAGACTTGGTAATACTCGTTGGGGTTCTCATTATCGAATATTATTATGCATGGTTGATTTGTTTCCTTCTATTGTTGAAGTACTTGAGTATATCCAAAACAAAGGAGTTGAGGACTCAAAAAGACGCCAAGCATATGGTCTTCTCAAGTACTTTCACACATTTGATTGTATCTTCTATATACAACTAATGTTACTTATATTGGGACTAATCAAAAATTTATCAATGGCTTTGCAAAGAAAAGATCAAGATATTTTGAATGCCATGTCATTGGTGGAGTCAACTAAGCGAGAGTTACAAAATCTTAGGAATGATGGTTGGGATTCATTTATGGATAAAGTTTTTTCTTTTTGTGAGAAACACGATGCTGAAATACTCAATATGGAGGAAGACTTTGTTGATTCAAAGAGGCCAAGACAAAAGACCCACATAACCAATCTCCATCAGTATAAGGTTAACTGTTTTTATACTGTTTTAGATTTGCAGCTTCAAGAGTTTAATGATCGTTTCACTGAGGTAAACACTGATATGCTAATTTGTATGGCTTCATTGAGTCCAATTGGTTCCTTTCGTGAGTTTGACAAGGAAAAATTAGTCAGATTGGCCAAATTATATCCGGAAGATTTTAGCGTTGAGGAGTGTTTATCTCTTGAGCATCAACTTGGAATCTACATTGACAATGTAAGAGAAGATAAAATGTTCGATAATTTGAAAAATCTTGGAGATATTTCTCGTTTAATGGTGGAAACACAAAAGCATCTCTCACATCCTTTGGTTTATCGGCTGTTAAAGTTAGTATTAACTTTATATGTCGCTACCGCAAGGGTCGAAAGGTGTTTTTCTACAATGAAACTAGTGAAGACAGCAACTCGCAACCGCATTGGAGACCAATTTCTAAGTGACTATCTTGTATGTTATATTGAAAAAGAGTTGCTTGATTTTGTCACTAATGAAATAGTGATAAAGAGATTTCAGTCTATGAGTGAGCGTAGAGTATGCTTGTAAACTATATACTTAAAGTTTTTTTAAATGATTTTTTGTTAATTATTAAATAAATTTTTGCACCCGGTGAAAAATGTTTATGGATCCGCCACTGCTCGAATCTAGGGTTCCGTCGAGGCAAATCTCTCACATCATTTTGATGAATTGTGTTTCTCTGTTACTTAACTTATCCAAATCGGTATCCTAATCTTCCTGCTTTGATGATCCCATAGGTCGATCGAGTTTTGTTATTTCATCGATACCATCTCTATGATGGGTTTGTGATTTGTTTGACTTGGTTTGAGTTTGACAGGAAGACCAAGGGATTCTGATTCGTCATCTTCAATGATAATAAATTCTCCATTGGATGATCGGGAAAGAGTTTGATGGCCGTGGTGGTGGTGGCTGGTAATTGAAGATAAAATTAATGGTTTTCTGCTACTCTGTTTTCGGTTTAGATTTGTTCTGCATCAGCATCATTGTGTCTATGGTTTGATTCTTGCTCTTGTTCTTACGGTTTTCCTTTTTTTGATGTTACAAATCGTTTCAAATCTTCTTTGCTTGAAACAAAGAGACATATATCCACCCATTTGAATAGTTTTCATAATTTCTTTTGTTTTCAGGAATTTTTGGTTAGTTGATAACGAAGCTTCTAATATGTAGTCTAGGTTGGCGTGGAACTATATGCGAATCTCACCATGGACTATATGTAGTCTAGGTTGGCGTGGGACTGTTCCCAGAAACTTGCATGTTCAGTCTCTGATTTTGCCATAATCTACTAATTATTTTTTGTTCTGTGATGAATTTCAGATGGCAGCTTCATCTACTTTTGTGGGAAATGGGTTGACACTGCACACAACAACCAAACAAAGGCTAAGTAAAAACTTTTCCAGATAACTGTTGGGTCAGCACTGATAGTAACAGCAGTACCGTCAAAATTGCAACTACTAGAGATTGGATTCTTCTGGTAATAATTGTTGAAGGCAAAAGAGGCATTCTATCAGTAAAGATGCATTGAGAGAGAAATTTTTTGTTAAACTCAGATTCACCATTAATGATCAAAAGATTTTGTTACAATGTTCTTATGCTAAACGTGACTATAAACCGGATTTCTAATTACAATTAATTAAGACTATAAATCGGATATTTCAGAGTCCTTAACCAGCCCTATTACATACAAGTATAAGAGTATATACACTAAGCTAATAGCCCCTCTCAAGATGAAGGTGCAAAGATATTGCAAACACCCATCTTGGAGATTATTTTCTGAAAGTGAGCCGGTGGTAACGACAAAGAACATCTGCCAAGTGACATCCTGTTTTGACATACATTTGATAAAAGCAGAATCAACCTCCTCCATGATCTTATAGCAGTCCAAATCAACATGTTTCGTTCTCTCATGAAAAAATGAGTTATTGACAATATGTAATGCTGCAGTATTGTCACCATAGAGATAAGCCGGAGGGAAAAATGGAATCTTCAAATGATACATAAGCCGAGAGACAAATAAGTTCCTTTGTCGCCAAAGCCATGGCCTGAAACTCTGACTCTACAGAACTCTGGGAAACAGTATCTTGCTTCTTCGATTTCCAAGATACCAAAGAATCACCAATGTACATACAATAACTTGTAATATACCTCATATCATGTACAAGTTCCCCATTCTGCATCAGAGAGTCCCTGAAAATCAAACTTCTTATCATTTGGATAAAAGAGTCCTTGACCCACTGTGCCTTTCAAATATCGCAACACCTGGTGAGAAGCAAGTAAATGAGTATCACGAGGTGCATGAGAATACTGACAAAGCTTGTTAACTGCAAAGGACATATTAGGTCTTGTAATCTGCAAGTACATAAGCTTTCCCACCAACTTCCGATATTGTGTTGAATCAGGCAATAAAGTGCCGTTGTCTTTTGTTATCTTCAGTTTTGGGATTCATTGGAGTAGAGTATGGTTTACTCTCAAGGAAACCTATAGTAGATAACAGTTCCAAGATATATTTTCATTGACAAAGTGAGATACCTTCAGCTGACCTTGCGATGTCTATACTAAGAAAATACTTCGCAGGACCTAAGTCTCTCAACTTGAAATAAGATTTCAATTCAGCCTTGAAATCTTCCACTGCATCACCACTATTGCTGATTATCAATATGTCATCGACATAAACCAAAACGCCAAGAACAACTTCACCATGAGATTTGATGAACAATGTGTGTTCTACAACAGATTTCTTTAAACCCATATAACATAAAGTAGTAGATAGCTTGATAAACCATTGTCGTGATGCTTGTTTCAGTTCATAAACGGACTTGTGTGACCTGAGAACACCATTAGGTGGTAAGTTCTCTCCAAGTAAATCTGCATAACCTGGAGGAATCTTCATATAAATCTTTTATCTAATTCTCTATTCAATAAAGCATTAGATATATCAATCTGATTAACAGACTAATTCCTCTTAGCTGTATTCAGAAATAATAATCTGACATATGCTAACTTAGCAACAGGAGAAAAAGTTTCTTCATAGTCTACACCTTCCTCTTGTGGTATAACCTTTGGCAACTAATCTTACCTTGTATCTCTCTATACTTCTGTCTGCATGATATTTTGATTGTAAACACTCCAAGTGCAAGTACGAATCATGGCACAATCTCCTCTTTCATTGCAGCACACACATCATAATCCTTAGCTTCTTAATATCTTTTTGGGATAATGCCATTTGTGATGAGATTAATGAAAGCACGGTAAGGCTCAGATAGATAGGAATAAGAGATATAATCGGAAATTGGATATTTGATAGTACTAGTAATATTATAACAATGAAAATCATGCAAGTGTTTAGGGGGTTTCTTTTGTCTGCGAGATAATGATTCAAAAGGAATCAAGATGTCACATCATGAGAAGGATGTGCACCAGAAGATATTTGCACAAGAGGCAAATCATCAGGGGTTGCAGGTGAATGAAGATGAGGAAAGAACTTCTTTGTATCATCCTTGATAGTGGATGATACAAAAGGAAAAATATTCTCATAGATGTGACATGGCTAGAAATAAAAACGACATGTGTTCCAAATCTAATAGCTTGTACCCCTTATATCCAGTAGGATAACCTAGAAAAATACAGGCTTTAGCTCTAGGTTCAAACTTAGTTATATGCTTAGGTGAAGTAGAACTATAGCATAAACACCCAAAACTCTTTAACGAAGTATATTTCAGGTTCTTTACTAGTTAATTTCTCAAATCTAATTGTTGTCAAGACACAATCTCCCCATAACTCTAAAGGAATATTTGACTGAAATAAAAGAGCTCTAGCTATATTCAAAGTATGCTGATGCTTTCTTTCTACCACAGAATTTTGTTCTGGAGTTTGAGGACATGAATGATAAAGAGATAATTCATTTTTCAGAAAATAATGCATTAAACTTCAACTCATGAGCATTATCAGATCTGACAGATTTCATTTTTGTTTTATATTGAGTTGCAACCATATTTATAAAGCTAGGAAAGACATGGAACACATCAAATTTTAATTTCATCAAGAATACCCATGTGGCTCGACTAAACTCATTAACTATGGTTAAAAAATATTTAAAACCATCTTTAGTTTTAACAGAGAAAGGACTCCATGTATCAATATGAATCAATTCAAAAGGAGCATTACACATGTTTTGTCTTGATTCAAATGGAAGATGCTTTTGTTTAGAGAAATGACAAACATATAATTTCTCTTTATTTTGTTTAATATGTTTTAAACTCAATACATCAGATAGTAAATCTATTCTAGATTGAGATGGGTGTCCTAGATGTATATGCCATATAATAGATCAACAATGACAATAGAACAGACTGGGACATGTTTAGAAAGCAAAGCAATACCTTTCAAAGAAACTGAACGATTAGACTCATCAAAATGCAAGACATATAAATTTCCAAGTTCAATTCCTTTTTCCAATCATCAACTCCTGTGTAAGATTCTGAATAAAGTATTTATCAGAGGTAAAACTCAGTTTAGATTTCAAAGTCTTTGTTATGACACTAACAATGATCAGATTGAACTTAAACTCAGGAATATAAAAAACATTATGCAGAATAATAGTATCAGTTAATTGAATGAATCCTATGCCCACTATTCTAGCAGTATAGCCATTAGGAAGGGTAACAAAGGTTTATCTAAAGGTTTAAACTCTACATAAAGGTTCTTATTATGAGTAACATAGTGAATAGCCCCTGAATCTATAACCCAAACCCGAGGAGACACAGCATCTGTTTCTTCTCAATGACGCTAACTAAAGCTTTTTAGGGTTCGAGTTTTATATAAACTCTCGAGCCTTTCATTTTTTAAGTTAAGAATCTTTTTTTTTGTTTCTTGTTCCTAAATCTTCCATATTTCTTGTGCCGGTGGTTCTTTAACAATGTAAAGAAAAATAACAGCTTTTTTTTTTAATTGTCAGTTTAATTAACACAAAAAAAAATTAAAAACACATCTTCATAGTTCTGGAAACATCTTATAAAACTTTTTGAGATATTTTAGATTTTGTATCTTGAATGACTGCAACACCTGCAGCATGATGCTTGTGTCATCCGATCATATTTTCGCTTGTGAAATTCACGTTTGGCTACTGAAAAGCCGTTTTCGTTTCCTTCTTGGCTTGTGGTTTGTGTGAGAAACTTGGTACGTACGTGCGAATCAGAAGTCATAAACCGGCTATGTATGGGCAATAAGGATTTCATACGAGATATTAACACCTTTTTTTAATTATAAAACAAATACGTAGTTCATAAATCTTGAAATCAAATAGAATTCTAACTATAAAAAAAGATCAGTTTTGACGTCGAATGGATATGGATTAAGTGTAGAAGTGAAGCTTATATAATAGTGAAGCCCTAGGCACAGATTCTAACTCTCTCCTCATCTTGTTCTTTCTTATATCTTTACGACGACCACGGGGTTCAATGGAGATGTAAGCTCTTTTTAAACACTTAGAGCTGGCAAGTATGTATTTCAGAATTTCTTTCTCTGCGTTTTGTCCACTATAGCCTTGCCACTGAAAGATCTTGAGATGGGTTGACAAACATTCTGGAACAGAAACCGGTGGGTGGAATGAAAGTGGGAATCCGAGTTTGTCTGTGAAACAACATCAAAAGATAATATGTAAGTACTGTGCAACTGTACATCACGTTTAACTAGTTCAGTTTAGATGTTTATTAGTCCATTAATTAAAAAAGAAATCAGTGGGTGGGGTAATTAAACCTTGTCGACGATGCGAACAACTCGTAGTTTAAGAGGAGTTTTTTGAAGAAACCACATAAATGGTTGCAACCAATCTACTTTATATGGTGCAAAAAAATTTACAATCTTCAAGTCCAAATCGGAAGAAGTAAATGGCGTCAAAACCCCCAGTCTGCAATGAATATATATAACGTTGATTTTTATTTTTTTAGCATAACAATAATATCACTAGTACGTACCGTTTCAACCTTGAAAAGTAAGGTCAACTTGATATACATGAGTTGTGAATACATGCGTTGTGATGGTCGCCAAAGAGACCGCCATCGTTTCGACAAAACCATAGTACCACACTGCTTCTTTTGTCTCCAGAAGCAACAATATCTCTGCGAGCACATCGTCAGGTAATTCGCTAATCCTGTCTTCTTTAATCATCTGACTCTTACTTTTGATGGATCCTTGGGCACTTGTGTGTATTGATTTGTGTCCTTAATATCTTTGTCTCAGTGAAGAAACCTACAACAACTAGAGCTGTATATATATGTTAAACAGAATGCAATTAGGTTAAGATTGTTTTCAATAAAAAAATCATCTTTGTTTAGGTTTCGTTTTTTTTATAAAAGAGATTATTTTTAATTTTTTTAATTTTAAGTTTCGTTTAGTTTTAAATAAATAATTTTTTTTCCGCATTATACATTATTCTTCAGAATAATTGGCAAAAAAAGCCAAAGACTAATCAGTTTTTATTTTTATTTTTTACATTTTTCAATATTTTAAATTAAAAAATATATCACACAAGTCGAAGAAAAAAAAGGAAGAACAACCATTAGTGGAAAAGTGCGTTTATCTGCTAGCAAATGAAGTTTCTTTTCTGTGGGAGGATTCAAGCTTATACGCACTATAGTGGACTGGATCAAAGAGATGTTAGCTCACAGGAAACATTGTTTGTTCTTGGCAGGTTTATTTAGTGGACTGGATATAAGAGATGGTGGAAAATCATATGATAGTAGATGTTCTTGATCCTAGCCTCGGTTATCCGAATCAAATCGAACACGTACTAAAATTATGTTTTAGCCGAGAATCGAACATGGCCACTGCGCCACGTTGAAGTTTTAGCTTTGTATTACGTGTTAATTTATATAAGGTAATAAAAAGTAAACTAAAAAACCATATATATTTAGACAAAAATACCAAAATATTTGAAATAAATCAAATATCAGGAAGTTTTTAGATATATTTGTTAAAATATTATCAAATTTTATTTAAATAATATTTTAAAAGTTTATATTACACTATTTCGGATATCCGGAACCGAACCGAAAATAACCGAAACCGAACCGAACCCGAACCGAAATAGTAAATTAACCGAATGGATACTAAACCTCTATATCCAAACTAACCAGAACCCAATGGATATATCCGAAACCGAACCGAATTCCCGAAAGCCCAGGACTACTCCAACCACATGACTTGCTACTGAGTAACAATGTAATCCAACTTAATTTTGACATTTTAGTTCCTTGTTCCTCAAGATATATCGATCGATTTGTTTGTTTCTTATCCTTACTTTTTTGTTTATGGTACAGGCAATACAGACACCTCATAAAATTATCCCGTCACACGAGGTTTATGCGATCAGTATCAGACAATGAATCAATAAAGTAAAAAACATGGCGGCTAGTTTAGGATCTTAAGCTATGCATTTTCTACATTATTAAGGGTTTCTTTTAATTTATCTCACAGCAGTCTCAGCTGTATTGATTTTTTCCTTAACATCTGTTGTGAATGTGTTTCACAACATTCACTAAATGAAACAGAAGAATATAATACGAAAAAAAAAGAGAGACAGCTTTACATATGAGTAAGCTACCACAAGGTCCTCTCCACCGTTAAGTGCACAGTTTTTTTTGTAATCGCTATCAATAAAACCATAAACACCGATTAAACTAAAATGTGTATGTTATGCTCCTAGAGACCATCTTCACATCTCTGTACCAGGATTTCATATTGCTCATATACTTGAAACACAGTGCGAGTATTTTTAGTGTTAAAAAGAGAACAAATCATAAGATTTCGGTTGGAAGAAATTAATCTTAGTGTATCCTAGATAGAGATAGCTTCAGGACTTTGAAATTACTGTCAAAACCACTGGTTAGCTAAATTTATGTGTGTTTAAGTCATCTCTTAACCAAGCAGAGTAGGTTTCGTTAAATCTGATTGTGATTACTTGCTGCACAAGAAAAAACCCAGAAGATAGCCAAGTAAAGATGCACTACAACAAGTTTCGTAAGAACTTTTGTATAAAGGCTAAAACAAGAAATGGCCTACGCATCTACAACACTGTCAACACAGCTTAAGAAATCTACTCAAGACTAACTTTGTAAGAGCATTCATTCACACTCTGCAGAAAGATAAGAAGAACACGAGTTACTCTTTAAGGTGTCAGATAAAACAGCTTCTGCACCACTTTTTGCTTCGTATTTTCTCTCCTATCAACAAGCTGGTAGTGGTAGCTAAAAACAGTAGATGTAATAAAAGATCCTTCACCTGCAAGTTAATGAAAAGCCTAATTAAGACCTTGACGCTACAGAAAATGTCATATAATAATATCATCATCAATAGTTCATGCACATCAAAAGATTAACATACCTTCAACCGCAAGAAACCATCCCACAAACCATCAAAACGTAGAGCGACAAAGATCAATGGAATGTAAGACGACGGATTTAAGCACAAGCGATCTTGATACGACCTTCCCCCGAATCTCATCCTCCTTCAAGTCTTTTTAAGTCGATCTCTACGCACCAAACATCTTGAAGACCTTGTCGGTCTTTAGTAGGGCCTATAACCATCAACTTCCCACCAATATTCGCCAATCGACACTCGTAATAGTTGAGGTTAGGCGAAAAAAATCACCCACCACAAGTCTCCAAACAAAATCATTGGGATCGCATACCACTATCGGAGATTCAGAAAGACACATTGGATCAATGCTATACAGCAAATCCTCAACCACACAACACCCATTGTGCCACATCTGATATCTTATTTCCAGGTGGTGGTGCAGTGTACCTTGTCTTTGTTCATAAGCAAAACAATGCAGAGGATCCATAATGTAAATCCTCTCTTGTATCACAATATATGCCATAAATGCTCCACTCCAATTACAGATCGGCAATGGACTAGGCACTGGCACACTACTCCAAGTCTGAGTATCTGTATCGAACACTTCGATCCAATCATCACCTACGTCCTTAGAGCAACCTCCGATCACGTAAATCTTTCCGTCAATTACTCTGGCAGCTGCACTGTATGTTGAGATATGATCCAACTTGAAACAGGAAGTTGTAGTGGATCAGAAGCTTGTATATGTTTGTTTAATGTGGGCCTGTTTGGACTGTCAGAAATTGGACCATATATTAGTGTGAAGCCCATACAAGAACCGACTATGTATTAGGTATAAATACATAAGGTCAAACAGATGAAGAGAGGAGAGAGAGCAAAAAGGAGCTGCGCTGAACCCTAGTTCAGGCGGTTCTGAAGGGGTGAACAGAGCTAGAGAGAGATGTAGATTCTCGGTGTATCTAGGCTTAATCTCTTGTTATTCTTCTTTCATATGTTGTTCTTGTGAGACTCGATCTAGGATGTTAGACGAGTGTTAGAGGTATGTTGTAACCATAACACATATGTAACTCTTGATCTATAATGGATGTTGAGGACTCTGTTTCCTCCCCAAATGTAGCTGCTGATGCAATGAACTGGGTTACCAAATCTCTGTGTTCTCTGTTTATGTGTTCTCTCTGTTTTCGTGTTTAAACCTTGTGTCAGATCCATCAATCAGTACTTGATTGAATCTAAAGTTGTTGTATCGATTTACAACAAGTGGTATCAGAGCCTCAGGTTCTTGAGGAGTAAGCTTTGTGAGAAAGCTTTCAGATCTGTGAAGGAAAGTGATAGCTTTATATCAGATCTGTAGTTCTCAGAGAGATGGTGCTACAATAACATGAAAGAAGAAAATGGTGGCTGTTCTGGGTTTCAGAACGTCGATGTTGGAGGAAGGAAGATTCACTACAGTGGATTCGATAAGATCATATGTATTTCAGGTTTACAAACTCTAAAGGATCTACAGCTTGTCTCCTCCAATGGCTCGAGAGTTGAACATCAATGTGAGTTTTGGATGATATTCACTAGTGTTGATGTTGATATCAGTTATATGATATATCTTGAGGCTGGTACAAGAACGCTCATCCATAGAGTTTGTTCTTGATTTAAGGTTGCACAACCAACTGGATATTAGTTTGAGGTGGAGCTAACCTCTACTTGCTTTAGGCTCAAATATTGAAGACATCAAGTCTGTATCCTCTACAGTCACAAGGTCAAAGTCTGATGTTCTGAAGAGTTGTTTCTATTGGTTGATGGTCTGCTTGAGTTAAGATAATCAGAATCTTGGTATAGCACAAAAGGTTGGCTATTGATTTTGCAAGGGATTATCCGAGATTCAATGCTGGGTTTCAGGTTGTGTTTTGGTATATTCAGTTTGCTGAAGGTCTGATGCAGCTTGTGTGCGAGTTTCAGAAGTTTGAACAATCCATATGAATAGGATTCTGCTACAATGGGACTCCATAAAAGCCTGAATTCCTAGGTGTGATAATGGTTGTTTGAGTATTAATAATGTTTTCTGGTTTAGATCAAAGAAGAAGTTGCAGATGAACATGAAACAGTTTCAGGTTAATCTGTTGGAAATAAGACGGGTTAGGATCTTTGAGGAAATTCAAGTCTGGCTAAGATTTGAGAAAGTGTGTAGTTGATTGCATGATGTGAGTATCAGTGTCAATGGTTAGATTCTTGTGAATCTAAGAAAGGTTCAGAGTGTTGATGATCATGCGTTAAAGGAGATCATCAAGGAGCTGAAAGGAGTCTGAAGAAATTGGCTCAAGACTACAAGGTCTGTTGTTTGATATTATGTGGCACACGAGTGTTGAAGCAGATGGAACAAATGGGCGTTCTGTTGGAATAACATGTAAGTGCGTAGTCACTGTTCATGTTTCTGTGGATGTTACAAAGACTGATCAAGCTCAGGATATAGTTGATGTGACACGTGAGTTGTGTGAAGACGAGTACAGACTCATGGTGAAAGCTGATAAGGAAAAATCAGTGATGTGATGACTAAAAGCTTCAATTTCAAAAGAGATGAGATAACATGGTTATAGTGAAATTCAGACGTGGAAGACTCATGGTCTTAAAGTTTGCATAGTAGGCCATCATTATTGGTTTGACATGATGATCAAGAGAAAACATGAGGTTGCATTGATAATTGGTAGCAGATCAGATTGGTTGTCATCAAGGTGCAGTTTACATTTGGTGATAGGAATCAATATGATTGTGTAGCCTAAACTGGATTGGTAATGTCCGTTCGAAGCTAGTTTAATCAAGAATCTTGTGGTTATTCTTAGAATATATCAGGCATCTCGCTCTGGTATATATTGCGACTTGTGCAGAAGTATACAAAGTCTTGATAATAGCAGTCAAGGGAGTATGTTGATATATCATGGTTTTTACGGTTTTTAACCATGATATAGTGTGCTTGTTGAGTCTTTTGATTTGTTTTCTAGGATGTTTTAGAGTCTTAACAGGTTTTTCTAGGATTTTGGCACGGAATGAGCGAAATTGAACGATTTGGATCATTTTGGAGCATTTAACCGGAAGAAATCAATTTGGAGTCTGATCATGTGACCAGCATCGACCGACACCAAAGGAGCATCGGTCGACACCAAGACAATCTGACTCAAGTCTTCATAATTGGAAGTTTTACAAATTTTGCCCGAAGTCTTCCATAATTGCAACACAAGTCCCTGACGTGTTTTAGGACATATATATAGTATTTTTAGGTTTTAGAAACCCAGATGTTATTTTCTAGCAAGTTTTATTTTATGGAACCCTGTTAGATTTTGAGAGCTTTTGGGAGATAGAGATCTGAACTGCTTTGAGAGAAGAATTCATAAACTCCCTCTTTACTATTTTAATTTCAATTGCTTATTATTCAGAATGATGATTTGTGTTTCATTGAACATGTCTGAGTAGTTTGCTTGTTAGGTTCAGGGTTTTTTACAGGAATTTTATGATTTATTAGATCTGTTTATTTAGGATTCATTATCTTTCTAGATCTTCATCATAGGTTGTTCTTCATATTAATTCTTGATTGATCACCTAGAATTAATAACTTAGGGAAATAAATTGATATGAGAATATAATTGATTTTCCTGATAAAACCTTTCGATGAGCAAAATTACTTCTTGCAAAGAGATTTGATTTAGTAATTTTGTGAACAATCTAAACTTGGTTTCAAAGCTGATTTTTAACCTTGAATTTTACAAAGAGATTTGGATTTTTTGGTTTTAAATTCAGGTAATATTTGCAGTGAGAACTGATTTATTTTACAAAAGAGTTTAAAGTTCTAGATATGATTTTTAATTGCTTGAATCCTAATTTATTGATTGATTTAATATTTCATAATTTCTCGAGAAATTCCCTAGACCTAGCTTTTTAATCCCTTGAATTTACAACAGTTTTATTTTAATATTTTGCATTATTTTTCTTATTTAAATAAATTTGTTTAGCGTAATCATAAAACTCTATAATTTATTGTATAGTCTTGAGTCCTTGTGGAATTCGACCCCTAAGTACTGCATTGATCTCTTAATTTGAGAGAGTAGCTCTAGGGTTTAATTTGAGCATTTCAAATTTTGGCGCCATTGTCGGGGACTCTTTGATCTACTATTAGATTTGAGTTTTTAATTTCGTCTAAATTTTTCTTTTTATTTTCTACTAACACGCTTTTGTTTCTCTTCTTTTGTGTGTTTCAGATACATGCCTAATAAGCCTAACACAAGGAGCAACAAGACTGGTCCTACTGTGAAGCTTACAAACCAAGAGTTGGGAAAGTTAGAGCGTGAAAACCGAAAAGCAGCCAAATCCTTGAAGATGGTTAACACAGTCATTCTGATGCGTGATGAGGATGGTGCTTTGAAGGATCAAGAGGGCCACTTGCGCAACAAGCAGGGCCAAAAGCTTGATGCAGAAGGGAATGTTATCGCTGAAGTTGTTGTTGTCGACGAACAGGCCAATGGTGTCGATCGACACCAACATGGTGTCGGTCGGCACCCCCTTCCAGCAGACGGACGTGGAGCTGCAAACCACGTTAATAACCCGGTTCGAAGACAGGAGCACAACCGAGACTTGATCAGAACCATTGCTGGCTACAACCGCGCTGATCTTGTGTATGAGAACCGGTCTGCTATTGTTCCTCCCCCATTCCAAAGGAATGATTTTGAGTTGAAGCCTGCTTATTTTCAACTGGTTGGGCAGAGAACTTTCTCTAACCTGCCCAATGAGAAGCCTTTGGACCACATTGAGCATTTTGAGATCTTGTGACCAATATAAAGGCTAATGGAGTAACTGAGGATTACATCAACTGCAAACTCTTTCCTTACTCACTTGCAGGAGAGGCATCTCAGTGGTTGAAGCAGTTGCCAGCTGGATCTTTGACGAATTGGCGTGACATCAAGGTGGCCTTCCTTAATTACTTGTATGATGATGTTATGTCTGATGAGTTGAGAGTAAAGCTATCCTCTTTCAAGCAAAGACCAGATGAAGCTTTCAAAGCAACTTGGGTGAGATTTAAAGCTTATCAGAGGGATTGTCCACACCATGGTTTCTCAAGAGTGCAATTGCTAAGTATCTTCTTTAGAGGATGTGACTGCGATTATCAGTTGGCTTTGGATGCTGCAAGTCATGGGAATTTCAAGACAAGATTTCCAGAAGATGTTGAAGCTTTGATTGAGAATTTGGCCTCCAGCAATAGTACTAAGAGAGCTGATGCTGAAAGGAAAAGACTACATGGAAATTTTGATGCAAACCAGCTAGCTTTAGTCAATGCTAAGCTTGATTCAGTTCACAGTCTCCTAGTTGGTAAGAAATCAGTTCACTTTGCTGCTGAAGTTGAATCATTTGAGCCACAGCCTGAGACAGAGAATGAAGAAGCAGATGTCAACTTTGTTTATGGAAATCAAGGGCAGAAATTCGGTAATCAACAAAGCAACAAGCCTTACAGTGAGAACTCTTCAGGTTACACTCCTAAACCGGATTACAGAAGCAGCAACAGAACAATGGTTATACTAGAACCAATGGGAACTCATCTTATTAGTCTCCTCCTCCACAGACTTCTTTTGAGAATAAAATAGAAGCTATGCTAGAGCAACTTTTGCAAGGTCAAGAGCAGCTAACTGTGACATTCAATGGAAAGATTGATAATGTCTACACAGAGCTTACTGGAAGGATTGAAGCTTTGAACATTCATGTCAAGAAGTTGGAAAGTCAGGTTGCGCAGACTGTTGGGTCTGTGAAGAGACAAGAGGGTTTTCTTCCTGGAAGAACTGAGTCAAACCCCAAGCATGCTTGCAATGCCATATCAGTGAGGGATGAAGAAGTTGATGAAATTGCTTCTACAGAACTGGGAGAGCAATCGGCAAATTTCTCGGCTTCAGATGATGGTGTCGATCGACACCACCTGGGTGTCGGTCGACACTCATCTCAGACAGAATCCAAAACTGCAAAATCTCAGGTTCCTGCAGCTGTTGAGAGGGTGTACAAGCCTAAGGTCCCTTTTCCTAAGCCAAGAAGGTCCAAGTAGGAGATTGAAGATGCTATATGCAAGGCAATGATGGACAAGGTGATGATTGAGATGCCTTTGATTGATGTAGTAAAGCTTTCACCATCACTTAAGTGCTATGTGAAGAGAAATAAATTAAATGGTTTGAGCCATGAAGAAGGAGCTTTGCTTACCAAGGATGTTAGTGCAATTCTTTTGAACCAGCCTCCACAGAAAAAGAAAGAGAAGAAGCAAGAGGTGGTTGTCTCTAAGGAAGTGAGTGCAATGATTCAGTGTAGGACTGCAGAGAAATTACCAGACCCTGGAAGATTTGTACTTGATTGCTATATCTCTGCAGAACGGTTTGCTCACTCTGTGATCTCGCTTCTAGTATCAACTTGATGCCACATTTTGCTGATGTGAAACTTGGGATGACAGAATTCAAGCCAACTAGATTATCTCTTATCTTAGTTGATAGATCTCAGAGAATTCCTGAAGGTGTCTTAGAGGATATTCCAATTAAGGTTGGAAACTTCATAATTCCCACTGACTTTGTGGTGCTAAAGTATGATAAAGAACCTAAAGACCCTCTCATCTTAGGAAGATCTTTCTTGGCTACAGCTGGTGCCATCATAGATGTGCAGAAGGGACACATAACACTGAATGTGGATGGTTTAAGTGTGAACTTTGAGATGCATAAGCTGAGGAGAGCTCCTACCATTGATGGACAGACATTTTCTGTTGAGAAGATTGTTGAGATAAGCTGCTAAGAAGCAAATACACGAGCAACATGCTCAGTGTCGACCGACACCCTATCAACATCGGACGACACCGCTCCGCGACCGAGCCCACACTTGACCAGAACTGATAGCTCGCAGGACATTCTCTATGCTCCAAATCATAAAGCTGTTCCCAAACAGAAAGCCCCCCACTCCACACTCCAGAGTCCTCAGGTAAGGCCAAGGTATGCATTTTCTTCACCCAAACCACCTCCTATCATCAATAAGAATTTCAAAGATATAAAAACTGTTTTGCAGTTAACCAAGCCACGAGATTATCGTAGAGCGCTTGTTTCTTCTTTTGATGATTTTGCAGGACATACAAGAAGACCCGTCCCTAAATCCTGTCCTGGTCATGTTCCTCCTGTCATTGGTAGACATCACTCGTATACTGCTTATACACCACCTTGGATGAAGAGGCCATTTTCTCGGAGGCATTCACTGCCACGTTCAGATCCGCCGGACGCCTGAGCTTCAACCAAGTCAATCTAATGACTTAAAACAAGCGTTTGGTGGGAGGCAACCCACTGGTAGGAACTACTTATCTTTCAATTTTTCTTTTAGGATTACTAACTTATTGATATTTGGTTTTGAGTTTTATTGTTTCAAAAAAAATTTAAAAAAAAATAAAAAAAATAAAAAAAATAACAGATTGAAAAGTTTCGGACATTATTGTTTAAGGAAGAGCATCGACCGACGCCACCTGGACATCGGTCGACACCAGTTGGTAACCCGAGAACTGTTCAAATTTTTCATATATTTTCCATGAATTTTTGTTTCTTTTAGCTTTCCTCATACTTGAAAACACTGAGGACATGTTGTTTAAGTCTGGGGGAGGTTAGTACTAACTATTAACATATTTTTTGTGTTTAGTGTGTCAAAACCGTATTTTTTTTTATTTAGTCAAATTTTTCAAAAATTTTGTTGGGAACTATGATTTTTCTTTTTAGAGTATTGCCTTGGTTGATTAATGCTGCAGATTGAATCCACAAATCCGACTAATGAAAAATCCAATGGTTGACAAGTAAATCAGAGACATCCGAATTTCTAATAGAATCCATAAAAGTCTGAGGTAATTTCTGCATTTTTCTTTTTACCTCATCAAGGAGATTGATGTTCATAGGGATTGACTCCTTGTTCATACCTCACAAGCAAGATTTCTGAAAAGAAAATTGGTACTCCTCTCCCTTATTCAAGAAAAAAAAAAGTCCCTGAGAGCTTTGTTAAAAAAAAAAGAGAATAAAAGATGAGATGATTTTGATCAGTTTAGAGGGATAGGTAAATTACATGTGGCCCCATTATTCTACTCTTGAGTCAAATGATCACACAAAGCTTCAAAGCGAGGGGTAGGTAAATTACCGATGACCTCATTATTCGCCTACAACTTTAAGAAAAAAAAAGATAGTAAAAAAAAAAACAGCAAAGCAAAGCTCAAAAGGGAAGATAAGAATAAAAACATATATCATGGTTTTTACGGTTTTTAACCATGATATAAGTGTGCTTTTTGAGTCCTTTGATTTGTTTTCTAGGATGTTTTAGAGTCTTAACAGGTTTTCTAGGATTTTGGCACGGAAAGAGCGAAATGGAAAGATTTGGATCATTTTGGAGCATTTAACCGGAAGAAATCAATTTGGAGTCTGATCATGTGACCAGCATCGACCGACACCAAAGGAGCATCGGTCGACACCAAGACAATCCGACTCAAGTCTTCATAATTGGAAATTTTACAAATTTTACAAATCCGACTCAAGTCTTCCATAATTAGGAGAGAGAGATCTGAACTGCTTTGAGAGAAGAATTCATAAACTCCCTCTTTACTCTTTTAATTTCAATTGCTTATTATTCAGAATGATTATTTGTGTTTCATTGAACATGTCTGAGTAGTTTGCTTGTTAGGTTCAGGGTTTTTCACAGGGATTTTATGATTTATTAGATCGGTTTATTTAGGATTCATTATCTTTCTAGATCGTCATCATAGATTGTTCTTCATATTAATTCTTGATTTATCACCCATAATTAATAGCTTAGGAAAATAAATTGATATGAGAATATAATTGATTATCCTGATAAAACAATTTGATGAACAAAATTACTTCTTGCAAAGAGATTTGATTCAGTAATTTTGTGAACAATCTAAACCTGTTTTCAAAGCTGATTTTTAACCTAGAATTTTACAAAACGATTTGGATTTTCTGGTTTTAAATTTAGATAATATTTGCAGTGAGAACTTATTTATTTTACAAAAGAGTTTAGAGTTCTAGATCTGATTTTTAATTGCTTGAATCCTAATTTATTGATTGATTTAATATTTCATAATTTCCCGAGAAATTTCCTAGACCTAACATTTTAATCCCTTGAATTTACAACAGTTTTATTTTAATATTTTGCATTATTTTCTTATTTAAATAAATTTGTTTAGCGTAATCATAAAACTCTATAATTTATTGTGTAGTCTTGAGTCCTTGTGGAATTCGACCCCAAAGTACTACAATGATCTCTTAATTTGAGAGAATAGCTCTAGAGTTTAATTTGAGCATTTCATATGTGAATGAGTCAATATTGTTTGAAGCTATAAGAGAGTGTGGGAATTCGCATTCAGGAAGTGTTTATCTACATGATGGAGTGTATCAGAGGTCAGTGTGAATTGAACAAAGGTAAGCTAATATGGTGATTGTTAAAACGGTTGGCTGAATATTTGTTATGTGTAGTAGATTGAACGAAATTTTGTGTCGAAAGTCTTCCTAGCCTTAGGACGTTAGGTGGCGTGACCTGTTGGAAACAACAGCAGTGCATTTTGGGATTCAATCTATTGTTGTCATACAAATTGCTGTTGAATCGAAGACTGTTTCAGGTGTTTGGAACATATTTGATTCTAGAGTTTTGCTATGTGGTTCAGAAAGATTTTCTGAGTTAGTAAGCAAAGATTTAAAGGTTTGATTCAGTCACTAGGACAGTTTCTATGGAGTTGGTCAGAACTATAGAGGAAAGACTGTTTGTTTTGAAGACACATAAGTGATTGTGTTGTGTCTAAGGTATTCAATCATGGAGTGATCTCTGGTATTGAAGTATGGTGTCTGTAATTCATATCAGGAAAGTCTGTTGTGCATCTCGCATGGAAACATATTTTATCTAAGGCTTGAAGTATTTGCAATTGATATGAAGTCATAGAAAGGCTGATAATGCAAGAGAGTCAAATTGCATTTGTTGATCAGTTGAAGACAACTACTTGAGAAGTTGTAAGTTGTATGTTTGCATCATAAGGTGGAGTTTGAATAATCTCCTTGGTAAAAGGCTGTTGAAGGCCTAAGAAGATTTAATGATGTTATACCAAGTTGTTTGATGGATTCAGCATACTGGTGAATGTGTTGCAGAATTGGAGTAACACATCATGAGCTTAAGGTTTGATGTGAAGAAGCTTTAAGGTATTGTCTCAGACATATCACATCTTATGATGATATGAGACATGGTTGAAGTGACTGACAGCGTGTCATACGATGTTGGTGGTAAATCTGTTTTACCTAGATGTTTAAACATGTGAAGTGTTTCAGGTTGATATGTTAAGACATATGGTTTTAATGGGTAATCTCGGGTTATACAGTGGTGTTTCTGGATGTTGAGATTCTTTACATGTCTAACAAGCTTAAGAAGGTGTTGTTGTCAAGGTGTATGATCATACATGTGAGAGACAACACTTGTGGTTTGAGTTAACCCGGTTTGTTTGTAACTCAAACATGTACAAAGAGTCGATTGAAGATCATTGGTTTAGTGGTTGTTATTTGGTTGGCTCAAGTTGTAACCGGTTCACTCTATCTATATGAGTGATAAGGAGGGTTTGTTATTTTGATAAGTTAGAATCAGAGAATTGGTTCAGGTTGAAACAAGGGTGTTTCAGTATTTCTATAGTTGATTCAAGTAAAGGTTTGATTTCTGTCTCAATGCGCACAAGAGTTGGAATTCAAGGGCTAGCAAGTTAGAATCAGGTGTTGCATAATGGAATTCAATTACTAAAACAGGTATATGGTGTTTGACAGAAACCATGATGAAAATTGTGTGATTGTTTAACTCATAAGTGGTTTAGCTTATGAAGTGATCTGTTGAGTGAACATGTTGTTGGTGTTGTTAACATGTTATTGTATAGCTTATGAGTGGGAATCTCATGAACAAAGCTATGAAGATGTCAAACGCATGACAAGGATGACACAAGAGTGTCTTGAGTACTGGTTTATCTCTAAAGGAATGGGCATGAGAATTGTCGAGGTTCAGGGGTTTGTGTGGTTATTCACAGAAGGATGCGTTGATGGTTGATGCAAATTTCAGGAGTTGAATTTGCTGAAATGTTTGTTGTATGAGTGTGACTTATGCAGGTTATTGAAGGTTGTTTAGCCAAGTTTAGAGTTGGATTCCAAAGGTTCTATGGGGCGTGTTTCTTCAAAGTATCAAGCTTGAATCAAGGTGGAGTTTGTTGAGATATGATCCAACTTGAAACAGGAAGTTGTAGTGGATCAGAAGCTTGTATATGTTTGATTAATGTGGGCCTGTTTGGTCTGTCAGAAACTGGGTCATATATTAGTGTGAAGCCCATACAAGAACCGACTATGTATTAGGTATAAATACATAAGGTCAAACAGATGAAGCGAGGAGAGAGAGTAAAAAGGAGCTGCGTCGAACCCTAGTTCAGGCGGTTCTGAAGGGGTGAACAGAGCTAGAGAGATGTAGATTCTCGGTGTATCTAGGCTCAATCTCTTGTTATTCTTCGTTCATATGTTGTTCTTGTGAGACTCGATCTAGGATGTTCAGTTGAGTGTGAGAGGTATGTTATAACCATAACACATATGTAACTCTTGATCTATAATGGATGTTGAGGACTATGTTTCCTCTCCAGACGTAGCTGCTGATGCAGTGAACTGGGTTAACAAATCTCTGTGTTCTCTGTTTATGTGTTCTCTCTATTTTCGTGTTTAAAACTTTTGTCAGATTTATCAATCAGTACTTGATTGAATCTAAAGTTGTTGTATCGATTTACAACACTGTAGCGAGCCCTCTGCATTCTCGGGAGCGAGCGACATGTGTGGACTCTGCAATTGATGAGAAACACATCCGATGTGGATCGAGATCGTCCGTTGTCTCCACCGATCACATACATGTGGTATCCGATTGTGACCACAGCAGATCCAAGATTCATAGGAGGAAGTGATCTGACTTCGGTCAATCGTAAAGAGATATTTCTTGGAACGTTACGGTTGAGAATGTACCAGCACGGGAATCGGAATCGGAATCGGATCAAAGCGTAAAGAACCGGTTTGGTGAGGCCGAGTTGCGAGCGCCTTTGGTAGAGTTCCGGCATAGAGATGACGTCATGAAAGGATCTTGAGAAGAGAGATAGCTTCGGGTAATTACATCTCTCGACGAGTAAGAGGATGCTTTCGGCGATATCTTCTGGGATGTATAGAGTAACTGGACCAAGCTTCTCTACTTCTTGATCTTCTTCTTTAGGATTCTCGTTTTGATTCTCTACTTCTTGCGGATTCTTGCTTGGATCGCCGCCGTTGGAGCCGTCGTCGGTAGTTTCAGAGATTAAAGCCATCGCCGCCGTGTGAAGTCTTCAGCAGCAACGAGTTTAACTGAAAGGGAGAGTACTAAGTAGATTTTTGAAAGAAGCTGTTACGTTCGTTGTGTATTTATAATGTAACCATAATGTTAAAATAATTTTCACTTTCAGGGATTCTTTTGTATTAATTCATTTTTTTTTTCTTTTTATTTTTTTTTAATGTAAATTTGTAAGACATTATCATCTAATTTTTATAATGGGTTTTTTTCCCTTCTGTCTTAAAAACAAATCACCTCTTTTATAATGTGTCAAACGTCTCTCAACGTGACTGACAAGCTACTCTGTTCTCTCTACTTAGAAACTCAAGTTTGTGTTTCAAATGCTTTGTATTCTTAGGTAATTTACATGGAGATCCTCTTAAACATATTTGTATTCTTAGACTATATATTATTTTTATGTGCCTTGTAGAAGAAGTTATATATAAAGGTAATTTTGTCTTTAATTACAAGGTAAAGAATGAGGGTAAAAATTTTATTCTAAGCTCAAACCTTTGAATTCCTCATTGTAGTTGTAGTTACCACTAAAGACACTAAATCACTTTTTTTTTTGCTTCTAAACCAAAATTTCATAAAATTGCTCATATAGTCATATATATGATAGCAGAGTACTTACAGAAGAATGTTAGTGCAACTGCACAAAAAGGCAAAAAAATATAGCTAAACTTTGTACTAAGGATAAAAACAGTGGCCGACTCTACACATTGTGCACAAAGATTAAAGATTAAAAAGGAAGGACGAGTCACTCTCTAATGTGTCAGATAACAGGTTTCTGAGTGATTTTGTTTCATACTTGCTCTCATGTAAACAAGCTACTTCAACTGCAAGCTTATCTTATGAAAGCTAAATAAGACTTGAGGCTCAAGAAATTAGAAGGTCATAATTCATCATCAATAATACCACATACTTAACAAAGATTAACATACCTTGCAACTGTAAACAAATCATCAAACCGTAACATTTCGAGAAATCTAATGGTGATTTTTGGTTGTTACTTTTATGGTGGTTCGTTTTTTTTCTGTGAGGGTAGAGACGGGAATCTAGCAAATGGTGCTATTGCAAATCTCGTGGATGAAGTTGGTGAAGTTGTACAAGTCGTATGCTTAACGATGTGTGTTTTGGTGGACATGTCTATTGCATTCCTTTCTAAAGCTAAGCTCGGAGTTATAGTTTCCTCAACTTTTTTCAATCTTGTTCTGATTTGCTGAAAAGTCAGAGAGATGATTTTTAAACGGAAATGATTGTTAGGTGAGAGAAACAAGATTGAAAAAGGTCGACATTCCTTTCTACAGAGAAACAAGATGTCTTCCGCATATTTTCGTTAAACAAATCACCACTAAATTATACATGTCTATTGCATTCCTTTCTACAGAGAAACAAGATGACTATAGAGATTATCGCAAAAGGTCGACATTCTGAACCAACTGAGGAAAATACAGTAACTGTTTGTTCAGATGCCATGGGAACAATTCAGGAGAAGCAATATAGGTGAGGCGTAATCCTTTTTCAAAGTTACAATGGTCATGTGCTTAACATTGAACATGAAACTATCAGGAATCTGAAGTAACATTCAACGACGATGAGCCTAAATATGCGGAAGACCTCAGGGATAATTGATGAAATGGTAAGCTAAGACTAAGCTTGAGATAATTGCCTTAGATGAAATCAATTTGTTATCTCTTGTTATAAGTGTTTAATTTTTATACAGAAATGAGCTGGATGTGAATGATGCATTTCCGAGATCTTGAAAGTAAGCAGACAAAAAAACAGTAGGTATCCTTGTATTAGCTTGTTCTATTTGTGGCTAGAAGCCTAGAACCCACTATTTAAATGGTCGTGTGCATTTTTTTCTTAGGTTGAATCAAAAGATCCAAGATCCAACACTAGTTCTTAGGCTTCAAGCGATAAGAACAATATTTTTTCAAGGTACATGGTTGTCAAAATATCATGTTCTCTCCTCTCCATTCCTCTTTCTTGTTCCTGCTAACAATGTTTTTTTTTTTTTGTGGAGCCATGTAAATCATCAAATGTTTTGGCGGGACCAATGTCAAGAGGGGTTTCAAAGAGTGCAAAACCGACTTCTAGTGGTACTTTGAAGCAATGAAATAAAACATTAAGATTCTGTCTTTTAACATATTTTCTATTGTATTCCCCAAAAATTATAAAGAATAATATTTGGAGGCTGAGTGATAGATTTATTAGTAAGAAGAATTTAGTATATGATTCTTTAATTAGCTTTATTAAACCTATATTTCAGAGCTACAACACTTCAAAATGCAAATGATTCAAATTTGAACCCTAAACTTCATTTTAAGGTAATTTGTACCTCATGTCTCTTTTTGTTAGAAAGTAAAGTTATTTCTCTTTATTTGTTCTCATATTTTGATATTTCTCTTGCTTCCTGCATACACACAAGTATTTGAATTACAAAAACCTTAAACACAATCCGTAATCCGTAACAAAAGAAGAATCAAGTGGTAAAATCTATGTCTCTCTTCTCATAAGAAAAAAATTAACACAAACATCAGATGATCGAACACACAAGAATCGACAAAAACTTCACAAACACAAATTTGAAGTTTATTAATGTTTTATCTTCTGCAATAACCATGTATCAAGATCATTTCAAATACACAAATTTTCAGTAAGTTTTGCTATTGTGTAAGAATTAAAAAAATAAACTAATTACAAATCGGAAATGAGCAAAAAAATTGGGAAGAAATTTTTAAATTTCCTTTATAACTCATTTGACATTTCTAAGTAGGCTTAACCGGGTCAAACATTGTGTTAAACCAAACTAGACCATACATTATACCGATTACCGAATCCGATAAGCAGCATCTGCCGACCAGTAGTGACAAAAATGAAAACCGTCGAGTAACCAATTTTAAATTAATTTTGGTATGGATAACTCAATTTTTAATTTCGGTTAGATTCGGTTAATAACATAACCACTAAATGAAAGACACGTAAGTTGTTCACGAACCACATCTGTTCCCTTCAAAAAAGAAAAAAAAATCTCCCATGGTCCTTCACTCTTCCTTCTCCCCTCCTCTCTCCATCTTCCATATCTCTCTCTGCAGAGCTCGAGACGAGATTCTCCTTGTTAAACAACTCTCATCTGTAATCGATACAGGTTCTTTATTCTACCTCTTCTCTTTTGTTAGATTCTGTATAATCTCGGTCGCTTGCATGATTCTGACTAGGTTTTGTTCGGCAAACTCTGATTACGTCGCTTTTGTGCTAGTTTCAGTTCCTTGATTCTCTAATTCTAGAAAATTCAGTGAACTAAGAACCCAGAAGTATGATAGATTTATGGGTTAGTCGTATATCTGAGGAATATGTTCTTCTATTTCTAAGATTTTAAATTGCATGTTCAGTCTGATTTTGCTATAATCTAATTACTTTTGTTTGCTCTGTGATGGGTTTCAGATGGCAGCTTCATCTACTTGTCTTGTGGGAAATGGATTGACAGTTCACACAACAACCAAACAGAGGCTAAGTAAAAGCTTTTCCAGCAGACAGATTGGGCTTTCCTCATCGTATTCTTCAGTGATTAGGACGTCTAGGTTTAACGTTGTGAGGGCTTCTTTGGATTCGAAGAAACATGAAAGAAGGAGAGATTTTCTCAAAATCTTGTTAGGAAATGCTGGAGTTGGTTTGTTTGGGAGTGGGAAAGCAAATGCAGAAGAACAAGCTGTTTCCTCCTCTCGGATGTCTTACTCTAGGTTTCTTGAGTATTTGGACAAGGATAGGGTGAATAAAGTTGATTTGTATGAGAATGGGACAATAGCTATTGTGGAAGCTGTTTCTCCTGAGTTGGGTAACCGGGTTGAGCGTGTACGTGTTCAGCTACCGGGATTAAGTCAGGAGCTTCTTCAAAAGCTAAGGGCCAAGAATATTGATTTTGCAGCACATAATGCTCAGGAAGACCAAGGTTCCGTGTTGTTTAACTTGATTGGTAATCTTGCTTTCCCGTTGCTTTTGATTGGTGGTTTGTTCCTTCTTTCGAGACGCTCTGGTGGTGGAATGGGTGGACCTGGTGGTCCTGGTAACCCTCTTCAGTTTGGTCAGTCCAAAGCGAAGTTCCAAATGGAGCCAAACACTGGTGTGACTTTTGATGATGTTGCTGGAGTTGATGAAGCAAAGCAAGATTTCATGGAAGTGGTGGAGTTTTTGAAGAAACCCGAGAGATTCACTGCGGTTGGTGCCAAGATCCCGAAAGGTGTTCTCCTTATTGGTCCTCCTGGTACCGGGAAAACCCTTTTGGCAAAAGCCATTGCTGGTGAAGCTGGTGTGCCTTTCTTCTCCATCTCTGGTTCTGAGTTTGTTGAGATGTTTGTCGGTGTTGGTGCCTCAAGAGTCCGTGATCTTTTCAAGAAAGCCAAGGAGAACGCTCCTTGCATTGTCTTTGTTGATGAAATAGATGCTGTCGGTAGGCAAAGAGGAACTGGAATTGGTGGAGGTAATGATGAAAGAGAACAGACCCTCAATCAGCTCCTAACTGAGATGGATGGTTTTGAAGGTAACACTGGTGTTATCGTAGTTGCTGCAACCAATAGAGCAGACATTCTTGATTCTGCTTTGTTGAGGCCAGGACGGTTTGATAGACAGGTACTATCTGATTAATATACATTGGTATTTTTTGTAATCCTATATTACTCCTTGCGCTGGTGCTTACTTATAAGTTTGTGATGCAGGTAAGTGTTGATGTTCCAGACGTTAAGGGGAGAACAGATATTCTCAAGGTTCATGCCGGTAATAAGAAGTTTGACAATGATGTCTCACTGGAAATAATAGCAATGAGAACACCCGGATTTAGTGGAGCAGATCTCGCTAACCTCTTGAATGAGGCTGCTATATTGGCGGGAAGGCGAGCGCGGACATCGATATCATCTAAAGAGATTGATGATTCCATTGATAGAATCGTTGCTGGCATGGAAGGAACAGTGATGACGGATGGGAAGAGCAAAAGCTTGGTTGCTTACCATGAAGTTGGTCATGCAGTGTGCGGGTAAGTGAGAATCAGACTAAAGGCTGGTCTGTATATTATTACTATCAGGAACTTACGTTGAAGTTATAAACTTTGTTCTTTTGCAGAACATTGACTCCAGGACATGACGCAGTGCAAAAGGTAACGTTAATACCAAGAGGCCAAGCGAGAGGTCTGACATGGTTCATTCCATCAGATGACCCGACACTCATCTCCAAGCAACAACTCTTTGCAAGAATTGTTGGAGGACTCGGTGGTAGAGCCGCTGAAGAAGTCATCTTCGGTGATTCCGAGGTGACTACTGGCGCAGTTGGTGACTTGCAACAGATCACCGGTTTGGCTAGACAGGTACGTGTGCAACCTTCACATCGTTCATGCTTGGGCCTGTTAATAAGTTTGATTTTCTACTAGTTGATGATATTGAGAGCTTGAGACTGTTGAACTTTGTAGATGGTAACAACATTTGGAATGTCTGATATTGGACCATGGTCGTTGATGGATTCATCTGCTCAAAGTGATGTTATCATGAGGATGATGGCAAGAAACTCCATGTCTGAGAAGCTTGCAGAAGACATTGACTCTGCGGTAAAGAAACTATCAGACAGTGCATATGAGATAGCTCTAAGCCACATAAAGAACAACCGTGAAGCAATGGATAAGCTTGTCGAAGTACTTCTCGAGAAAGAAACCATTGGCGGTGACGAGTTCAGGGCAATCCTCTCTGAGTTTACCGAGATCCCACCGGAAAACAGGGTTCCTTCCTCAACAACAACAACTCCAACAACAGCACCAACACCAGCTTCCGTCTGAGTAATGGATTTGTATACTTGTAATACTTAATTTTTCTGTAAATTTTATCTGTCAAACTTGAACTACAGACATGTGATACTATCTCAAAACCTTAGTAACAAGTAAATGTTAAAATTGGTAAATCCACCAAAGTTGTGTTTGTGTGTGTTTATTAATTAATGTGTTCTTGATTATCCAATTTTAAGAAAATTCTTTATAGAATTAGCTGTCCAGATTTTGCAATATTATAAGAGAGAGAGAATGAAAAGTATTTTGAAGCTTAATAACACCAAATCGGTCTGGTAATTCATACTTCTGTACATTTTGGATACAATTACCACAAACCTTGAGAGCCCCTAAACGCTTTACAAAAGCCATAAAATTTGTACACCATGATCTCTCTGTTGTTCAACCAACATCAAAGAATATTACCAAATTGATACTGTTACGCTTTGTTCACCTTCCACGAGTTGTTAACCTGAAACCACAGAGTAAACCCAACCCACAAAATCAATGCTCAAAATTCCAAATTAGTAAATATATAAACCCTAAAAGAAGCAACATTTAATTAAAACCTTGAAAGCAAACGTTACGCATTTAATGGCTTCACGCCACTTGCAATTCCATCATCATTAGCTCTCTCTTTCTTCACCCACACCATTGTTGAAGCAGCTCGATTACGATTACTCGGTTTGGTTTGTGCCTTGAGATTTTTGGTGGTTTCATCTCTTTTGATAGAGAGATCCTCAAATTGCGTTTCTACGGCCGTCGCAGCTTTCTCGCTTTTCTTCCTGTAAACTCGAATCACATCTTTCGCCGGAGTAACATTCTCCGTCACGACTGACTCAGTTGGCGCGATTGAACCACAGCCACCAGAATCGACGGCAACAACATCATCTTCCAAAGCCACATCTTGATTTGTCTTCTTCTTCTTCTTCTTCTTACTATCATACCGTTTACTCCTAAATCCCCTATCCTTCTTCGGTAACATCTCCGCCGTATCTTCACCTCCACCGCTCCCAACCTCCGCCGTTACTTCCGGTATCTCCTTCTCAACAAATCTTGCTCCTCCGCCGCTCGTAGATTTCTTTTTTTTTCTTCCCTGATTGCTTCGATTCAAACGCTTCTCCTCCTCCTCTCTCTTTTTCTCTTCCTCGACCTGTAGTTGTTTCTGTCGTCTCTCTTCTTCTTCTTCCTCCTTACGCTTCTTCTCTTTCTCATTGATCCAACGCTCCTGGAGCTGAAGGATGCTGATGTAGTTAGCTGGAATCGAAGCAGTGGTCTTCTTTTTTTTGCCGTCGGTGTTATCGTCCTCCATTGAAATCTTCTTTCTTCACAAACCTCGGTTAAGCTGTAAAATGGAGAAAAGCAAAAACAAGCTGAAAGGGGAAAATAATTTATTAGTTTACTACGCACGCATTAACTTTATACCGCACTAAAAAAAAAAAAAAAAAAGTAGAAACCCCTTAATCCTATAGGCCCATTTGGCTGGCCCGTAACCTTGCATTTTTTAAAACATTTTCTTTATAATTTTTTGTTGGAAAGTTAAATTAGTGTTATTCCGAATTTTAATAAGAGAGTGGTTTTAAGCATCGGCCAAAAAAAATTGATCTATATTCAGTTGAAATAATACGATCGTTTATTTTATAACGGCTACAAAATACACAGATGCTCTAACTATTTATCTATATTAATAATATTAATAGAGTACAACAAATTAAAATTTTGCTTTACCAAATCTAATGATGATATTTTGATAAAAAATGTAAACAAATCAAGGATGAAAATCATAATTCTAAAATCTAACTTTCCATTATTCTAAAACTAACTTTTTCTTTACCTTTTTATTTTTAGTATTTTATTTTTAAAAATTGCGATAGTGTTCTTTATTTATAATGAAACAACTTCTTATAAGTTATAACTAACTTAAATAAGAATTATATCTGCATTTTATTAAGTATGTAAACAATATTTTTTGTTTTGTTGGTGAATAGTAACGAATCTTATTATATAAAGTTGAGTTTTGAAAGTTAGTCATTAACAAGATTTTGACATGTATCAAGTTATTAATCTGAGATTTTGACATGTGTAAAAGTTCGTATTTAATAAAAAAGATTTGAGATTATGACAAAGAAACAAAAAAAATTGTTTAAATAATATTAATAATGTAAAAATATATTTATAAAAAAATTTACAAAAATTAAAAAAAAATTTAAAAAATAATTAGAAAGAGATTATATATTTCATAAAATTCAAAATTATAACATTATTCACTTATTTTAAATTTTAAGTTAGTAATTAAAAAAATAAAAAAGGGATTAAGAAAAATATACAGTTAATTATTAATTCTAAAAAATGTAAATACTCATTTCTATATAAATATAGATCGTCCAACATTTTTCATCTAACAAAATTATTTATTCAAAAACACTGCTTAAACTCTGTTCTATTGGTAAAAAAGTTTTAATGGTAAGGTAAATTTCCTTATTTTTTAAACTAAAATTTTCTCCTACTTTCTCCTTTTTTCAGTTTGGAATAGGTAAAATTAATATGTTAATACAAAAAAATATAAGACTAATATATGCGTCTTCATTTTCTAATACTGTATTTTAAATATTATTGTAATATTTTTTGATTGTTTTATTTAATTTATATTTTCATCTTTGATTTGAGATTCATATATTACTGTTCTTGTAATCTTCTATTATTTGTTTAATTATGTCAAATTAATTTTCTTCTAATTTCTCAACCTTGATTGGTTGGTCATAGACATTTTTTTGTATAAACATAACGGTTACCATTCATTCAATCCCAAAGGGAGATAAAGAGTAGAACCTTATCAACCTAATGGTTGGATAAAATAAACTAATCAAACACAAGCTTATAACAAACATAGATAGATTAGATTAGAAAACGATAAACTGTTTTTGATAGATCCATAGGAGCTTGGAGATAAAGGCTACATCATGATGTGTCAAAGACACTTCCACGAATACATTAGGAAATTTAACATTAGTTACTATCAAAATATTTTGTAACGTTGGAAAAAGGCTTTTAGTTTCATTTGTTGTCGGAGCATGCTACTTTGAGATAGCTAAAAGACGTGAACATATTCTCTCCACATATGAGGAAGGCAGAGCCAAGGTTCTCTCCATGGTAGAAGGGTTGGACGCACGCAAGGTTATCTTCCCTAGGGAAGAAGTCGGAGTCAAGGTTCTCTTTATGGTAGAGGAGGTTGGACTCAAGTTCTCTCCATAAGTGAGGAGGGCGGAGCCGAGGTTCTCTTTATGGTTGGTCATACACTATTGTGATGATACATCATTGATTAGTATACTATGTAAAATATTTTTTATTCGAGAAGTTTCTTGAACCAACAATTTTAGTGATTAAATAAACTATGCAAAAGTGAAAATAAATAGACATATAATAGTTAATTGACTGTGTTTCTATAGTTATTTTTCTAGGTGGTGGTAAAAAATATATTTGTAACATACAATATATTTAGGTGTAAAAAAATACATTTTTAATGATAACATACATCAAAATTTGTAAATGGATATAAATGAATGTATTATAACAATATATATATATATAATAATCGTACAACAAATTTTAGTATATTTTTGTTAAATTTAATTTTATTTACAAAATTTTAAAACTCGCACATCCATCTAGTGTTATATATTGTCTTGACTCAATTGATCGAATCATTTAAGATATTGTTGTCAAATGTTAATTAAAAAAAAGTCAAAAATATACATATACTGATTTACCATAACATGTTAGATTCAAAAATAAATACAATTAGACGTTGTTGTTTTGTAGATTTTCAGGTGTCGGAAAGATTGAAAAAAGAGCAAAACAATCTGACATAGAATAAAGGAGGACACATAGAGCCAAGCAAACATTTACTATTACATTTTTATTTTATTTTGATTAAAATATTTATTACCTTTTGAATTATTTATTTATTACCTTTTAAATATATTAATAAATAAAAACCTTATCTCTCTCACACAACAACACACAGTCCAAGACTATTTTCTAAAGCAACTTGCATCGCTCATTTGTCTCTTCGAACGAGTCGCTGCTTCTCCTACGCTCTCTCTCTCTCTCTCTCTCTCTCTCTCTCTCTCTCTCTCTCTCTCTTTATATAAACCCCGTCGAGGATTCTTTTCTCTGTGTCTGACGTTACAAGATAGAGAAACAGAGTTATGGCTATGGCGATGATGATCCGAAACGCAGCAGCTTCACGTCGAGCAATGACTCCGATCTCAGGCGATTTCGGTGGTGGTTTGAGATCTATGTCTTCATGGTGGAAGAGCGTTGAGCCTGCTCCTAAAGATCCGATCCTCGGAGTTACCGAAGCTTTTCTCGCTGATCCTAGCCCTGAGAAAGTTAATGTTGGTGTGGTGAGTCTCTCTCTGTTCTGTTTTCCCCCTACTACAGATCCTTTCGGATTTTGTTTTCTTCTTATTCTTTTGGAGGATGTTATCAAAATTGAGGTCTTGCGGATAAAACAGGAATTGAGATTTGGTTTGGTGTTTTTGATCCATTAAGCTGATCGATGAGTTTTGTATGCTGACCTGTGTTACTTACTTATGTGTTGAATTTGCTGACATCATATAGGGAGCATATCGTGATGATAATGGAAAGCCTGTTGTCTTGGATTGTGTCAGAGAAGCTGAGCGAAGGCTTGCTGGGAGCACTTTCATGTAAGACCTTCTCTTTCTCCTCCCTAAATGAGCTTAAGTTTTAAGGCTTCTCTGTTGATTGACATGACAATACTGATTTTCAAGTTTTGAAATCTTCTTCTTGATGAAGTTCTTGAATTGTTACTGACGAAAAGATAGTTTATTTGCCTTTTCTCTTGGAATGAAAGAGCTTCTCTGTTTACTCTTTTGGATGTGGTTATGTTTGCGTTTTAGAGAATACAGAGCAGTGGAACCTCATTTGTGGATGATATGCATGTTGAGAAGATGTCTGTTAGCTATATGTTTCTGTAGCTGATGCTATCTTATTTAAGTGATCTTGCTCTTCTAATCAAAATTTTGAATTCCATGTCAAGCACTTTAATCTCTTTTCTGATCAAGTTTGTTTACTTTGATTTCAGCTGATTGGCCCAATTTTAGCCCTTACAATTCTATGTAAATGTGCTCATGGTTTCTTGATAAGTGCTTGTGGTCATATGTTGTTGGGCACTAGTTTATGTTGCATGCTTGTTAAGATTATGGATGGAGAGTGAACTCAAATCCTAACTCTGTACCATCGTTTTTGGCGTATTAAAAATATGTGATACTTCATATGCATGCATCATAGTAAGAACTCAGAAAGATTAACATAATCAATTATCTTATTTCACTAGACTGATCTGATCTGTCTCTATTGTCTTAATCGACTAAAGGGAGTACCTTCCTATGGGAGGAAGTGCCAAAATGGTGGACCTAACATTGAAGCTTGCCTATGGGGATGATAGTGAATTTATTAAAGATAAAAGAATAGCTGCAATTCAGACTCTGTCTGGCACTGGAGCCTGTCGGCTGTTTGCAGACTTCCAGAAACGCTTTTGTCCTGGTTCTCAGATCTACATTCCTGTACCAACCTGGTCCAAGTGAGTTTTCTACAGTTAATTTTAATGACTCTTCATATTAACCTCAACCTTCTGTTGCTTCCCCAAAATAGCATAGCTTAATGTTTTCTTCTATCAACAGCCACCACAATATCTGGAGAGATGCAGAAGTCCCTCAAAAGACATATCATTACTATCATCCAGAAACCAAGGGCTTGGATTTCTCAGCATTGATGGATGATGTGAAGGTTAGCAAAGAACGTCTTCTTCAAGACTTCAACAAGCAACTTTACTTTATGTTCTTGTCAATAATATCCTAATTCTGTTAACCCTATCCTAATTTATATAGAATGCTCCGGATGGCTCATTCTTCCTTCTTCATGCGTGTGCTCATAATCCTACTGGAGTAGACCCTACAGAGGAACAATGGAGAGAGATATCACAGCTATTTAAGGTGATAACTTCTTATCAATTGTTTCTAGTTACCTGTCTGTCATTGACTCTTCTTCTCCCTGATCAGTTGCAAACTAACAGTGAGTTCTCGTTTCAGGCTAAAAGTCATTTTGCATTCTTCGATATGGCCTACCAAGGTTTTGCTAGTGGAGATCCAGCGAGAGATGCCAAGTCCATCAGGATCTTTCTTGAAGATGGTCATCATATTGGAATTTCTCAGTCTTATGCAAAAAACATGGGACTCTATGGCCAGAGGGTGGGATGTCTCAGGTATTCATTTTTCTAAGCAAAGAACACCATTTTTTCTTCTTACAACTAGGAAAATATGGAAATTAGAAATATATCAGCACCTTAAGTTTCGAATGTATGCGTCATCAAATTGTATAGCAATACAGGTTCATTTAGTGATGAAGTAGAACTGAATATGAACATGAGTTACATGACGACATTGTCTTCTTCTGCAGCGTGCTTTGTGAAGATGCAAAACAAGCCGTGTCTGTGAAAAGTCAATTGCAGCAGCTAGCTAGACCAATGTACAGCAACCCACCTTTACATGGTGCTCAACTGGTCTCAACCATTCTTGAAGACCCGGAGTTAAAGAGTCTGTGGCTAAAGGAAGTTAAGGTACCATTCCATCATATTGTTATCTCCTTAACTATGTATCATCTCCTTCTTGCAATTTTCACATGTTCCATGTTTCATGTGCAAAATCTGATAAGCCATATGTAAAATCTGCATCTTAACAGGTCATGGCTGATCGGATCATCGGCATGAGGAGTACTTTAAGAGAAAGCCTTGAGAAGTTAGGATCGCCTTTATCATGGGAGCACGTTACCAAGCAGGTAATTACAAATAAACTGTGTTTCTTTTGAACTCGTTGTCATTTCTCACCTTTCACTCACACAATCACATAATCCTATCTTTGTGGGGATACAGATTGGCATGTTCTGCTACAGTGGGCTAACACCAGAACAGGTTGACCGCTTAACAAGCGAATACCACATCTATATGACCCGTAACGGCCGTATCAGGTACATCCAAATGCCCCCATTTTTCTAACATCAACATGCATGATGTCAATGCAATCCATATCTTAATCATTGAGGATCTTGATGTTTTGGTTGCAGTATGGCTGGTGTTACGACAGGGAATGTAGGATACCTTGCAAATGCTATACATGAAGTCACCAAGTCTTCTTAAGTCATTTACTTGCATGTTTCAGCCAAAACATAAAAATTTTGTTTGAAGAGTCAATAAAACAGGAAGCAAGATTTGTTCTTCGATTGTTTTCGTGGGAACTGAAAAGTTTACCCATAAGTCCATTCATAAACTGTTAGCTGAGCAATAAAAACGGGCCTGAACCATGGATTCTTGGATATACAAAATTCTTTTTTTTTTGTTGTTTCCTTTCACTTGTCTTTTTAACTGTTTAATGTTTATGATTTTAAGATCTGTCTTATTACCACGTCTACATTACATTTTACAACTTTGTCTTACGAGTTAGAGACTGCTCTGTTGTAGGTTTGAACTTTCGATTATCATGATTTCATTCCATCATTTCGGTTCTTGGTCTTGCAGATCTTTGGAATTGGATTTGTTTCTTCTTTTACGGACAAAAACATATACAAATACTGATACACGAGAAAAAGTATCTCTACAAGTCAGTGAACAAAAAGAATATAATAGACACAATCATCACCTCTTGATTTCTCAAAAAGCTGAATTGGCCACGTCTAAGGAGGAGACATCATCTCTTCTCACAAGCTGAGACTTAGTTAATCAGAAAGAAGTAAAATTTCCCCCACCTCCTTTCCACAAAGCAGTTTGCTCTCCAAAAGCATCTCAGTCACGAGGTCATTTTCTAGGGACCAGCTTGAAACGGAAAGCCCCCATTCATCTGTCGCCTCACATGCTCTGGTATTAGCCTGTTGATAAGTTCCGGCGAAACCCCAGCCAACTGAGAGATAGAGAGAGGTAACAGATTAAGTAACTGAATGTTTGGTTCTAGGCGAAGTTTGATTTTGTAGCGGTTAACATACCTCTTGTTTGAAGTTGAACAAAGGTGGTAGAGGTCGGCCATTTGGAAGACGAGCATTTGGCTCGCGGAGTTCATTGAAAAATGGATGCGCACATGCTTCGAGCTTCAGACAGCAAACAAACATATGTCAATTAAAACAAGATCTCGCAGCCTCATTGAACAATAGGGGTCCAAAAAAGCCATAGAGAAACAAGTCTAACAATCAAGAGTACTTGTTAGTTTAGAAATACTAACCGCAGTGCAACGTAGACTCGGTGAGTATTGAAGAAGCCGAGATGCGAGGTCAATGGCTTCTGGAGGCATCCGCTTGTGGAAAACCTGAAGGTTACAAAGGAGTATATGTATTCTATTTAGTATATTTTTTTGTGAATATTGTTTAAGTAGCGAGTTAAGCAATTGTATGATCAGAAAGAAGTTAGAAAGTGCCATGCTTATATATATATATACCTTATGCCAGGGGTGAGCTTTGATTTGTGGGAATCTGAAGTCTGTGTAGTTTGGGTTCATGCATCGGATTTCTTCTCGAGTTGGAGTACCAAGAACCTATACCAACACAGCACATTTTAAGACAAAACGATTAGCTTATAGCAAGTGTATATACCAGACATGAATTGACGCCAAGGTATGATGTTATAAAAAGAGGCTTCACCTTTATGATCTCCACTAGCTGGTCCACTGAGTTTTCTCCCGGAAATAACGGCTGTGAAGATAAAAAAACATCAACATGGTTACAGAAGATTCTGGGGAGATGCTTTAGTTCTAAAAATCTATAGCAGATAGATAGACTAACCTGGCCAAGAAGAAGCTCTGCCAGAACACAACCAGCAGACCATATATCTATGGATGATGTATACTCTGTGGCCCCAAAGATGAGTTCTGGAGCTCGGTAATACCGGGAGCAGATGTATGATATGTTTGCTTCACCTTTCACCTAATATAAATAGCCAAATGTTGCAAATGTCAGGACAACAGAGAAATATGTGATGGAGTTTTCACGGTACAGAACATGTGGACCATAGACCGCTGCATCCAATACGTTTGTAAATTATTTTCATAACATTCACTTAAATGGAGGTTTTAACTACTGCATGTACAGACACATAAAAAAGATGAATATTAAAAAAGGCATAAATAAAGTTATAAACCCCTTACCAATACTTTAGCACTTCCAAAATCACAAAGCTTACACTGATGAGTGAGAGGATCAACCTGTGGAACACACCCGAAAACTAAATTACAATCTAGTCAAGGTTATCCAAAAAAAACACACCGTAAATCAACGTACCAAAAGATTTTGTGGTTTCACATCTCGGTGACAGACACCAGGTGCAGTATGGATATAAGCCAAGCCTCTGAAGATCTGCACAACATATTTTCTAACCCGTTTCAGCATAAACACAACAGAGTAAGTCTATTTGTTAGAGGAAACAGTAGATAACAATGCATACTTGGTAAGTGTAAAGCTTGACATAGAAAATAGGCATCCTCTGGTTTGAATTAGTATAGTGCTTCAATACTCGGTACAACGTTTCAGGTACATACTCCATAACGAGATGGAGGAAAAGCTCATCTCTACTCGTTGTAGAGAAGAAACAGTGCTTCAAGGAAACCACATTTGGATGGTCGATTAGTCGCATTAATTGCAACTCTCGGTTTTTATAGCGGCGATCTTGCAAAACCTTCTTAATAGCTACTGATTCTCCAGTTTCCAAACATTTTGCCTAGAATGGTAAGTTAACAATATGATCAGAAAGGAAAGAAAAAAAAAAAAGTCATTGCCTACAGAGGCTTGAAGTGAGAAGCACAATGGTACCTGGAATACAATTCCGAATGATCCTGTTCCAACAACCCGCTCGGCCATGTAACTAATGACCTGTAAAGACCAGAAGGAAGAAAATGTAAGTAAGTGAGTATAAAACTACTTCAAGTTGGATTAAATGAGTCATAAACAAGTCAAAATCATTTATTCATTTGTTGAAATTATAAATGGGAAAAGCAACATAACAAATGATTAATCTAAACCTTAGATAAGGTAACCTTCCATTTAAAAGATTTAACAAACAACAGAATCAAACCTGTTTAGGTTCACCATTTTTGCCTCCAATTGTAGTAGAAATGATATGACCAGTAACAGCATCATTTCCTTCTATGACAGCAGCAGACATATCCTGCAATCAAAACCTGAACATATTATTACCAGCATTAAACTACTCTTGTCTACAATTAATTAAGGAAAGTAGTAACAAAAATGTAAATCTGAACGATGTTGCATGTTCCTATAAACCAGAGGCTAAGTTGATATCAAGAGAAGATATGCATACTAGTGGTTAAAGATAAGTAAATGGTAAGTGGGAGTTCAAAGGTAAAGCAACATATGGAATTTCAACTATTTCCTGGACATAAAAAAAACATTGTACAAAATCAAAAGACACAATCATAAACACCATGGAACAAAACACTGTCAGGTGAAGAAACAAAGCAAAAGAACACAAAACAAAACAAAAGAGTTCAGAATCAAATACAGATTGCAAAAAAAAAAGAAGAGAGACAGAAAGAATGGGCCAAGAATCATACAAGTAAGTACACTAATACTCCAAAACCTGTCAGAAAACAAAAACAAAAAAGACTCAAATATCCACAAGTACTTTTGTGAAGCCAAATAAAGCAAGCTGACAAATCTTTCATAACATGAGAAAGCAAAACAAACTAGTAAGGATTTACATCGTCGTCTTGCTCTTAAATTAACTCAGAGACAAGAAATTTTACTGTTTCTTTATCTTTATCTCTTAATTAGGGTTCAAAGGTTTATCACTACTAGTAATCAAAAATAGCTCAATAGATCAAATCTTCACTAGAAAAAAGGTTAAAAAGTTAAGCTGAAGTTAAGTATAATCTTCTTCGATGAGCTCTATGGTGAGAAGAACGCAGAATAAAAAAAGAACACAGATCGATTCACTTACACATCGAAGCTGCTAGATCTAACCGAGATCTAGAAAACCCACAAATCGAAAAATTAAAAACGCATTCTTTACGAAACACCAAACGTAAAGGATCAAACATAGAGAGAAAGAGAGATACACACTCAAACGTGAAGTTGAAGGAAAGAAAGAAAGGAGAAAAAAGAAAAAAAAACCTTGTCTGAATCCATATCGGGACGACGTTTCAAAGCATCTCCGCCGTGAAGATGCGGTGGCTGTGAAGCTAGAGACGGAGGCTGAGGCCCCGATGGTATTGAAGTCATGTGCTTTTACAGCTTTCTCTCTCCCACACTCAAAAGAGTAAAAGACTATTCTTTTTCTTTTCTCTCTCTTTCTCTCTCACCTGTGGTTTGTGTTGTGTCGAAACTTGAGAAATCGTTTCAAAGATCAAAAGATAACCCACGCTCGAGTTCAGCGCGTGTGTAAGACGAACCAAAGAGAACGCTTATCTGTTGTTGTTAATTAAAGTACTACTGTACTAATTTAATTAAGTGAAGTGATTAGTGAACCTGGTGAATCCGTAACCCCCTTAATGCAACTAATTTTTGGATGTTAATGTTAACATGTTTACACAATGAGATAGTAAAACAATGTAGTGCCTGATGATAACATGTTTTATTACTTTTGGTAACACCAACTTTTTCTCTTGTTGATTAAATGTTATTTGGAGTTTCCAACACAAATTTCAAAGACTTCACTCTTTAATAAGTCTATCTATATGTACTATTAATCTCTATTTTAAAAATCTCCGCCTAGCACCGATTACGCTCTGCAGAATCGTTAGGTCTACCCTCTCCGCCTCAATTAATGATTAATCCTCGTCTAGCATCGATTAACCAATTATATCTGTCTAATTTGATAATAATCCGTCTAATCCGATTAAATCCCGCTTAATTTTTTATATAAAGATTATTTTTAGAGCCAAATATAAATCAAAAATGTACTTTTTAGTTATTTAGACATTTAAATCAAGAGTTTATAATGTTTTACAATAACTAATGTACAAATTTTTAATGAAAATCATAAATTTTCTTTTAAAATTGTGTTTTTATGTGTTTACCATAATTTTAAAGACAATACTATAGTTTTATATTTTATTGATATTTTTATTTTAACAGAAACATAGTTATATATATATATATATTTAATACTACATTTTTTATTTTTTATTAATTTAATAAAATAACCCTAAAACTAGTTCCCGATTAATTCCCGTTTAATCTCCAATTTTCTCGCTAGGCACTAGGCCCACCCCGACCGTCCGACTAGCGCCTAACGATTTTTAAAACAGGGCTATTAATACAGATTTTTGATTATTTGTTTCTCTTTTTTATTAATTATTATTCATTCATTGGTCAAATCATCTTACTATTCATGAAACCTCTTTTAAGTAAAGTCGTATTCTATTTTAGACGTTTATTAAAGTCTCATAGAATAGTCGCACACTTGTTTCCAAGTGAACATTTTGAGATTACTATCATCCCATTTTCAACTGGATTCAATCACAGTTCAGACTTCAGAAAAGTAGGTGAAGATATTAATCTACTCCATAGATAGATGATTTTAGCTAAATATAACATAATTTTGTGATAAACTTTTCATTAAAAATGCAATTAGTTATAGCTCCAGTCCAACGTATGTTGTGTGTAATTTCTTCTCATCTTTTTTTTTGTTATAAATTTGTGATAGAGATCATAGATGCAAACGAATACGGCCATGGAGAAAGGTGGCTGCAACCGATCGACAACATCCCCATGCTAAACCGAAGCAACCAGTTTGGCCGTCACTCAAAAAAATTAGCGTTATAATTTCTTGTGTTATATTTTGGTTAAGTTTGAGATTTTTTTATTCTGTTTTGGGTGAGAATTTATATGCCTTTCGATAACTCTTTGAATCGAAAAGTATTGGCTAACGTTACGTCTATATTTACGATCAAAATCTACAAGTTTTTTTGATGTTATTTATTTCAGAAACAAAAACTGGTTTATATGGAGCCAGATGGCTACATTTTTAACGTTTTCTAACATTTGGTCCAATTTGAACTTTGAAATATGTTTAAAAGTCTTAGGATAAGGTCTCTGGACTAAGCACATGGACGATCGTAATCCATTTATTATAATATCCTTTTGTTTAGTAATTCGTTCTTTGGATTATATTCCAATCGTATGAATTAAGGTCTTCAAATTTGAACTTGTAGTTTACAAAAGAAATTGTATAACTAAATTGTATAACTCAAATTTTCTTAGTTTTACTTGCTATTTCTTATGTATTAATGTATACTAGGTAACAACCCGTACCGTGTGCGAAATAAATCGATTCAAATAAAATTATTATTTGGGATCTAAAGTGTCAAAATAATAATTTTATTCAATTTTTTGTTTTATTCAAATTTGCATTGAATTATTTTGAGTAAAAAATTTAAACGTGGTGGAAAAAGTTTTAGTAAAATGTTATGAGTTATAGTAATCTGTCTTTTCGTGTTTTTAGAAATCAAATTCATATATTTTATATTTCATATCATTATCTACATCTATATGCCATTGAATAGATAAGACAATGTTTTTAGACTAATCAATTAAAACTAATCCTAAGTTTAAAATACCATTGAGAAAAATGTATAAAAATGGTAAATAATAATAAAAAAATGTAGTAGTGGTGAAAATTTATAGGGAAAAATGAATGTCTGGTTTTCAAAAAAATCAATAACATGTTAAGATCGTTCAATCACCATTTATTATTATATTATTAAAAGTTAATATATTATTATTATGATTATTGTGGTATTTATTTTTGGATAAAAAATTTAATATATTTGAATAGTCATTGGAATTTCTAAATAGGAGACAGATTTTTGTTTTTCAAAAATTTAAATTGGTGAATAAATTTAAATGGTTTACAAAATGTTATTTATTTTTAAGATGATTGTGATAATTAATGTTTTAAATATATTTGAATAGTCATCAGATTTTTTAAATTCAGAGAATAAGTTTTGCATTTAAAAAGTTAAATAGATGAATAATTTTTTAATAGTTTTTGAAACGTAATTTACTTTTAATAATTAAATATGTTATAAAAATGATAATGAAATAATCAACTATATTTTCTGATTTTAATAGTGTGACAATCCGTCCCACGGATCTCACTAGCCTACGCGCTAGCCGTCCCAATGGACTCCAAGCTGGCCCTGCAGGGCATCGATCCTAACCCCTCACCGTGGAAATGGAACTATTCATCCAAATCCACCAGTAGGTTATTGGTGCGTCAGACGTTCCTCGAACTCTGGTCCCCACCCTTTAACAACCTTCCCACAAGACAAGCTGTCACCAATTGAGCACGTTCCTCGAACTCTGGTTCTCACCCTTTAACAACCTTACCACAGGACAAGGTGTCATCAATTGGTGACACCTTGTCTTGTGGGAAGGTTGTTAAAGGGTGGGGACTAGGGTTCGAGAAACGTCTGGCGCACCAATAATTTACTGGTGGATTTGGATGAATAGTTCCATTTCCAATATATTTATCTTGAGATGTTTAACTGCAATTAAATCTCTAAATCGCTCTAGCGACGACAAATCAGCATTTTTAAGGAAGTGCTTCCTTTTAATATATAGGGGATGTTTTTTTTCTTCGTATACTAAACCATTTTACCGTGTCAAGGTTGATGATACTTGATATTATTGTCAGATTAGCAGCATGCATATTCTATACGTAACTATATATATATCAAATTGTTGCTAAAATAATTCAGTCACAATTTACGAAGACCTAAGGTCGATCCCATTTCTCAAACCAAACCCAGGGATTGCAAATTTGTGATAACTCATATTTCATATTTGGTGAAGTGTGGGTACGGTCATACAGTAGTCAAGTGATGTTTGCTTACACATACAAAAGTCGTCGATCGGCGATATATCTATCTTTTAAGGTTAGAAACAAATCGGTCACATTGGTCGGAAAACAGGTCCAACCTTAAGTTTAGAATGTCTAAAGCACACATCAAAACATTTGGGTTTCTACGATAAGACTAACGGCACAGATAAAATACAACAATATTTTGATATATTAAATAACATGATCTGGTCACAAATCATTCATGAAAATGATTCTACGGGAAAGAAAAAAACCAAACAAAGAACTATTAATGTAACATTAAACTGACAATAGGACGATGCAAGAATAAGATAGATATTAAGACTATGAGTGCTTAGGTATGCTTAGATGTTCTAAGCAAATCGGTTACACATCCAAATATACGTTCTAAGAAAAGTACCCAAAGATATATCTAGCAACCTCCTCCACCACCGCAACCTCCTCCACCACCGCAACCTCCTCCTCCTCCGCAACCGCCACCACCGCCACGCCAACAGCTACCTGAATCCTTCTTCTTTTCAAGGCAAGCAAAAACCGCCACGGTTACAAGTGATAAAGACAGAAGAAACATGAAGATCAAGAACAAAACATCACCAAAAGCATTAGCTCCTTTCATGTCTCAAACTAGCTGATGACGAAACCTCTCTCTCTTTCTCTCTAACTTTGTTTTTACTTTCTCTAGACTTTGTTTGAGATATTTACACATTTTATCTTCCATGCCACTATAAAGAGGTGAAAATTTGTATATTTTCACACCAATATGAATTGTCTCAATAATTTCTCTAGTGTCTAATTAAGTCAATGTATTCAATTCAATTCTGCAGTTTTCAGGTTTCCTCTCTAGTGGGAATATTAAAGACAACAAATTACAAAAAAAACAAAACAAAGTATAGTAGTAGAGAATAAAGAAGCAGTGTCACGTTATGGAGTATTATTGCCATAAAATCTCTGTTAACATGAGCTGTACATCACTTCAACAAGAAACCTCCCCCCAACAAGTGATAGACAATTACTCTCCAAAGCTTTTCTCTTTATCATTGAACCTTTTGATTCAGATTTACACAAATAATTATAAGAAAGAGAAAAACAAACTTTATTGGTCATTCCCCTTCTTTATTAATGTTGAGATTTACATGTAATTTGGTGTGAAAAATTTTACAGTTTCTTCATTACCTCCAGTGGGAATGTCTTGCTATGCCTCTGGTATAGTGTTGAGTGTTTCCTGAAAGATCAAAAGATATTTAGTAAGTCTTAACTTCAAAAAAAATTAGACACATTTGTAAAAGTGAAGGGTTAAGTTTCTTGTTTGTTTAATTACCTTGGAGAAGCACACAAAACCTTGTTGTGTGTTGGACGTTTTGACCATAGTTTCCCACTTTGGATTTGTTTGAACCTTGGTGAAGTGATTCTCATCGCCAAAAGACTGTAACCATGTGAATGAGTTGTTCTTTGATGGTATTGTTGGTAATGTACGCTTTAACCAAGAATCTGAAGGAGCTTTTGGTAATGGTGGTGGAGGAACAATGTGATACGATGACCGATGATGAATCCTTGAACTTTTTTCAAGATTTTTTGTGATTCCCTGCAACTGGTCTTCAAGATTAATCTTCTTCTCCTTTGTAATCTCTACCACATTGGATTCTGGCACTGCAACAATAGCTTGATCAGAACACTCTTCAACTTTTTCACTTGAGAATTTAGTGAAATCCTCATCTTTGTTCTCATTCATTTCCTCGGTGCTTTTAGGCTGTGGGATAACAGCTTCTTCATCGACTTCAGTCAAGTTCTGAACATCTTTAACAGGAACAATCTCTAGTGAATATTGTTTCTTGGACTCTTCTTGTACCTTCTTATCTACTGAATGCACAGTGTCTACATACAGAGTTTTCTCTGCCACAGGAGTCTCAGAGGAAGGTTCCCATGTATTATCATCGCTAGCCAACAGCTCACCAAAGTTTTTGCTGACTTTTGCGCGTGAAGCAGTGCCAAAGTTCTCAAGTTTTTCCTTTCCTTGTGGGATAGAAGATACTGATAAGGACTCACCTTGAGAAGACCCTTGTGCAACTAGCTTCAACTTACTCTTATCTTCATTGGTTTGTACCTTGTTCTGACTTTCATTAGTAGGTGCAGGATCTTGATACTTAGAACGCATACGACGAACAGAAACAGCTCTTTGCGCCTGCATTCTCACAGATGGAACCGGATTCAATAGTCCTAAAGAGCTTCTCAAGCAGATTTGAGGGACTAATCCACAAACACCAGAAGCCATGCTGCTTGTATTCTCATCTTCCTCTTCTTCTTGATCTAGTGAATGATGGAACCGATACGGATTCTGCTCGACTTTGTTCTGTTTCTTCTTCAACTGTTTCACCGGTTCTTCTGGTTTAGGCGGTTTCCTAACAAGATGTGGAGGTGTTTCTGAAGTCAAGGCTTTAGCTGCAGGCAAGAACCTCCCCATCATTAGATCCTGAGTTTGTCGATCACTAGATAAAGTCCCAAATGGCTCTGCTAGTATCCCTGAACCATCTAAACCACTCACACCACTAACATTACTACAGTTGAAGAAGAATGACTCAGATCTTGAAAGTGTATCAGTTGCATCAAGATAGGTACCATCACTATCATAATCATCAAACCGTGAACTATGACTCTTTGCATCCTCCACATGATATGATGATACATTATTACAAACAGTTTTGGTCTGGTGATCAGCTCTAGCTTCAGGTTTTCTCACTAACTCTACTCGCTCTCTACCAGGAGGAAGCTTTGGCACAAAATGTCGCTCAACGTTACTTTGTAAAACCGGTTTCCTTTCGTCTTTTGGCTTTCCGGGTTGATGTTCCCATTGGAAAGGAACAGTTCCTGGATTTCTCACAGGACCTGACTTAATATCAGACTTGTAAACAGGTGGAGAAGGAAGAACCTTGTTTGTTACTGAATCAAAAGATCTTGTTTTGCTCTCAGATTCTGAAGTTTGCGTAGGACGTCTAATGGATATAAGCGGGCGGTTGAAATCTAATTGTTTCTCTTCCATCATTAAGCTCCCCATTAACATGTATTGTTTCTGCATAACCAACATCATCATTAAAAGACTTGTAAGAACTTCAAACATCATGTAATTTGCACAATAACGAGCTTTGTTCTTGCTTTTCAAGAATCTCACTAATCATATCAAGATTTAATCTTTCTTCGTTAACATGAAAACCCAACAAGGGTATGAAGCAATCAAATAGAGACTCAAAGGTGAAACCAATTATTTATGAATCCAAAACCAATTCGAGAAATTAGTAAAAAACAAACAAAGAAAAATAGTTGATCTTTAGTTTCTTTTTTTTTTCTAATCGAAATCTTAAATACAGAAGAGTATACGCAGATACGTGTTCGTACTTATTCTGTATAAGAATCAGAAGCAAAAGAACAGAGAGGGTGTGCTCAAGATTGTGTTTCTTTTAGAAGAAACAGAGTACAGAGTAATGATTAATAGCACTGCAGGAAGAAGAAGACGAAACAGAGACATAAAGATACATATAGAGATGAGGTGAGAAAGTGAAAAACGTACCAGTTAGAAAACGCGGAGTTGAAGATAGAGAGAGATGGAGAAGAAAGAGATCAGAGAAGAGAAGACAAGTGAATGAAAATATTAATGAAGAGAGGAGGTGAGGTGAAACGAATATATGAGGTTGTCATATTCTTCCTACTTCTTTCTCTTTAGGCTGCCTCCGTCACTTTTGATTTGTCCCTTTCTTTGAATAATAACATAAGTTTTTATTTAATTTTGTATAAAGAATATACGAATTATTGTTATAAAATGCATGTTAATTAATTTAGTAATGCTAAAAATGGAATTTTATTTTTTTCTTCTTTTTTTGTTCACACTAGTTGTTGCCTTTTCCTTATGTCTTTCTGTCTCTGTCTCATGTGCTTGGGTATAATAATTAATAGGGAGAATTTAGTAGGCATGCAAATATATTATACCAGAGATGTTTTGTTTTGTTCCTCGAAATAATTATACAGATCGTTTTCAAGTATGCTAATTAGTTGGAGATTTTCTATGATTAAATTATGTATAGTTGGGAGATAACAATGAATTAAATCGGATAACTAGTTAACTACCACATGGTGATTAATTTTTTAAATATGATACAAGATGGGACGATAAGTATATATACTAATCTCTAAAGGTAAGGTATTGGCAACAAGATCTATACATTTCTTAAGATTTGAATTTTCAAAAAGTAAATGATACTGTTATTTATATGTTGAACAATAATACAAGTATTTCTATTAAAAGAATTTAATAGTTTTCAGAAAACATGTTTCATATTGTGAATACATATTCAGGATAACATTAGTATCGATAAATCCAACATTCACAAATCAAATATGTGAATGATAAATATTTGGGAACAAATCCAGTATACTATAAAACAAATAACGAAAATGTATATACTACTATCGACTATCGAGTAGTGGGGAACAAAAAAAAAGAAAAAGAAAAGAATTGAAATAATCTGGTGCTACTTAGGTTGTCAGAATATTATATATTGATGTTTTGGGATATATTTTTGTCCCACAAAGATTGATGTTTTATAAATTTTAAGAAGTAATCATTAAAAAAATTTAAAATTTTGAATTATTATTGGTTTAAAATTAAATAATATCTCTTTAATCAAAAGAAAAAAATATATTTAAATTTAATAATTATTGTTTTCTTAAATGAGTAAAATTTTCTAAACATCAATTTTTACTAATAGAGAGTAATGACCAAAACTAGAAAGAAAAGAACCTTTTTCTAACATTTGGAGTGTAGATAATGATACGTTACTTATATTTCCAACTAACCATAAGTTACTTTACACTTCTTTTCTTTTGGGAAATGAGGTATGTACGAGTCCAAGGTTTGCGAAAAGTTAACAAAATTCATTTTTTTCTCTCTATTAACTCTTTTTTTTTAGTAATTAGTCAAGATCTAAACTATACTGTACTTACTAGCCATACTCTTTTGTTAGATAAAGAAAACTAAATTCTGTAAAACAAAGCATCTTGGTTCTGTTCTATATGATGATTTGTTATAAATAAAAATCGTAAAGACTTGGGGCGGGGGCGGGGGGGGGGGGGGGGGGGGGGGTGGTTTAGTTAATAGAGTCATCAGATCTCAATTCTTTCGTCAGTGAATCATGTGAGGAGGAGTGGTGTGGTCATCGGTTACTTTACATTTTGTATTTTTGGTATTTATTGACGTGCGTAATCCGTGATGGTGAAGTTGCACTATTAAACCCAAAAAAAATCTACTATTTTACTAATAAATTACTCCTTTTCGAATATGACCGACGTATCTGGTCTGGTGGTCCACTTATTACAGCCAAATTTCTTTCGTAGTCCGAGCCTTTAAAATACTACATTTATCTGGAATGTTTCTCTTAATACTAGTTTAGAAAGGTTATACGATGTGTTTACACTTTTAACCCAAAAAAATTGGTATAAGATGTTCAAAACGGCTGGTAAGTATAGTGCTACACTGTGACTTCACGTTGAATTCATAAAACCTTTCTATACAAAAAATTTCAAGTTATAAAAAATCCAGCATATATAGGACTTGAATTCTTGAAAATTTAACTGAAGCATCCACGGATAAGCAGTTAATACACAAAGAAATAAATGAGGTAAAGACAGTGATGTACGTCACGTCCTTTGGTCTCTCTTTCTTATCTTTTAAAATCTTCCTCTCATTTTAGTTTTTGTTTTTTCCCAATGATTTTTTTTTGCAGTGATAGTTATTACTATTATGCAGTTTGACTTAAGCAGGTGAAGCGGAAATTGAATAAATTGTTAACAGGTTTCTTATCTTTTAGATTTGGATGGAATAATAAATACATCCGTGTAAGTCCATATTACAGGATACCACCATATCATATAGTACCTCCCCAAAATTCAAAATAAAAATGTTCTCCTACACGGAGTTGACATGTTTGAAAGAAGAACAAATCTAAAATGTGTATGTACGTCTATATACTACTGTAGTTGTCATAATTAAGTTTACGCTGAAATAAAATAAAGTGTTGAAAAGAACGAACAACCATATAAAGATTGTTATATTTGCCGCGAAGGATAAGTCGAAATGACCTTACAAATGGGCCAAAGGCTTTAGAACTGAAGTTCTCATGGCCCAAACCAAGCTATTTTTTAACTTCATAATTTATTTGGCATACCCACAATTTATACAAAAAAAACAAAAAACAAAAAACTTTCAAAAACATGTGATATTTTCCGGCAGTCAATCTATGGGAGTGTCCCATGGCAGTGGTTGAAAGATCTAAAGGTCGTCGGCTGTGAGAGTTTACTGCGTTTTGGTCTCTGTTCAAGTTCAAGTATCTCAGCCAACTCGCTTCGACGCATCTTTTGAAGCGCTTAATTAATTTAGACGTGTTATTGTCAATTAGGGAGTACCGCTAGTATTATTAAGATGAACAGAAAAGATATTTATTGTAAAAGAGGGGGAAAGACGCGTGAGGAGGTCTCATCTGGCACGTGCGTCAATTTTGTTTTTAACGTCCTTTTGCCGACAGTTTCTCTCTGTGATTCGTCCTAGTCGTACACACTCGTACACAGAGAGACAGTACCTGTACCTTTCATTTCTTCTTTTTTCACTTTTCTCTTATTTTTTTTTCTTTAGGAATCTCAAACTCCTATAGTGAATTTTGTACTAGAAATATATATAGTAATTTCCCCACATAATTAAAAAAAAAATTTCTGATACTTTACTTTTTTTTTGTAATATATAGTATAAAATTGTCACTAGTAAGATATTAAATACATAAATATAGAAAAGAGTAACGTATATGAATAAATAAAGTAGGGTCCAATAAGAGGAAGCATTGACTTGGAAGCATATGAGACAGTCGATAGGCCCAACAGCCCATCGCCAGCTGGATTACCCCAAATGTCACGTGACCTCCCTCCCCCATCTCTCTTCACTATCTCCTTCCTTCCCACGTGATCCTTCCTCCTCCTTCTTCTTCTTCTTCTTCCTCAGACAAAGAGCGAAGCCTTCTCCGATTATGCTCTGAGTCCACATTGTTATCTCCGGTATTATCGATTCTCATCCTCTCCGATCCCATTTATTTTTTTCACATTTATTTCTTTCTATTTTGATCTTTAATTATAGGGTTGCTTTTTTTTTTTTTTTGATTGAATCATACGGATGCGTTTTTCTCGGTCATTGAATTTGTTATCTGTAATGTGGGTTTGATGAATATGAGGGTTTCGTTAGCGTTCTCTCGTTTGTTATAGAGTTAAGCGTTTAAGAGAAATTTTTTTGGAGTGTCCTTTGTAATTTGGCATTTGTGTTGTTGTTGTTGGCTCTTTGATGTGAAATGAATGTGTCATACAGATAGAATTAGGATTAAAAATTTGGTACCTTTTTGTGCGGGTTTGAGGTAAATGTCGAATCTTTTCTTGATATTTAAGTCTGTGGGCCAATTTTAAACGAATTGATGACATAAAGTTTTTTGCTTTTATGACTACAGTGTGTTGTGAGAGTCTTCTTCTTGGTTTTGCTTGCTCGTTTTAACCAATCTTAGTTGGGGGCAAATTACAAACCTCGTTTTACAGATTTTACATTTTCAGCTAATTTCTCTGTCTAACAAAAGGTTACATGTCTTTTTCTCATTTAGTGCAGAAAACAAGAGCAGATGGGTCAGATTCTACACCAATCAAAGTATTGTTCTCGATTTAGAAAGCCTCTTATGGGGTAAGAGATGGTGAAGGAAGAAAATTTTGATACTAAAAGAAATAAAATAATATACCGAATTATCTGAGAGAGAGAGATGGAAGAGAGACGAGATGAATCATCAAGTCCTACACAGCAGGGATCTTCTTCAAGTGCTGCTGCTGCTACATGTTGGCCTTCAGAACTTGCTGAAAGGGTTAAGTCGCTTTCTTTTGAACCTCAAGGTGAAGCTTTGAGTAAGGATTCCCCTAGAAGTGTTGACCAGGATTGCTCTCCTGGTCAGAGAGCATCACAGCATCTTTGGGATACCGGAATGCTCTCGGAACCTATTCCTAATGGCTTCTACTCAGTTGTTCCGGTGAGCGATATTTTCGTTTTCAGTTTTTTTTCTTATTTTCTTCGCTTGTGTTCTTGTCTTATGGAACGCTGGCTTTCCTGCCTTTAGGGATCTCTCTTAGTAGGAAGATACAGGTTCTGATGTAAATTTTTGCTCCAGGATAAGAGAGTAAAGGAACTTTATAATAGGCTACCTACTCCGAGTGAGCTTCATGCTTTGGGAGAGGAAGGTGTCAGAATTGAAGTTATTCTTGTTGATTTTCAAAAAGATAAGAAGCTCGCAATGCTAAAGCAATTGATCACTACACTTGTCAGCGGCTCAAATCCTGCTTTGGTGATCAAGAAAATAGCTGGAACGGTAGGAATTCTGTAATGAATCTTCCCTCTTTGTCACAGTTCCGCATTGCATATGCTCGTAGTTGGGCATTTATTTCTTAAACCGTGTCCACTGTTATGTTTTATTGCACTTTCTGCCGTTGATATACTATTACCTCAATTTCTGTTTTTATTAATAACGAAAAGGGAGTTGATGTCATCATGCAGTTGTTTTAGCAATGACCTGTCCTATGCAACAATGAGATATATTTCATGTGTGGCTCTGGTTGGAAGTTGATGTAAAGTTCTATGTTTGTTAGTGCCCTTTTACCTATAAAATCCATTCTCCTCAAACAGGTATCTGACTTTTACAAACGTCCAACACTGGAAAGCCCTTCAAAACTTGCTCTAGAGGAAAATGCGTTCTTGTTTGAAAACCATGGTGCTCAGTTGCTTGGCCAAATTAAACGTGGTTGTTGTCGAGCTCGAGCAATTTTGTTCAAAGTTTTAGCTGATACTGTAGGACTCGAAAGTCGGCTGGTGGTGGTGAGCCTTAGTTTCTGATGTTTCATTTTTTGCTTTCTTTACCAGCATTTTTGGATATGTTGCAAAAAATAAAATTTGCAGTGACATGCTCTTCTATTCTAGATGATTGGATATTATGCTATATGTCTTTTACAGAACTCAGTTTCCCTTTTGATTCACGTGAGCAGGGTCTGCCTAGTGATGGGACTGTGGATTGCATGGACTCTAACAAACACATGTCTGTTATAGTTGTGCTGAATTCCGTTGAACTACTTGTTGATCTTATTCGGTTTCCTGGTCAGTTGGTACCACGATCAGCCAAGGCAATTTTCATGTCACATATCTCACCTGCTGGAGAGAGTGATTCTGCAGAAAACGACTCTTGTGACTCACCTCTGGAGCCAAATAGTCCTTTATATGAGAGAAGAGATCTTGAGAGGTCGGCTTCCGTTGTGTGATTTTCTTTCTAAAGCATATTACAGTAAGATCATTCTAGAACATTTTTTGTGATAAGCTTGCCCTGGAGTGATAAATCGTTTCCTATGCTACAGTACAGAAAAAGATGAAAACCTTCAATTTCATCGGAAGTTAGAAGGATATCCAAATGCATCCGGTTCATCACTGCGTAATTTGATGCTCAGACCTGCTATTGAAAGGAAATTGAGGTAACTATTATGACAAGTTGTATAATGGAATCAGTACAATGATTGGTATGATAAAAATGTGCTTTTCTTCCTTCAGCAACACCTCACACAGTGAACCAAATGTTGCCACTGTATTCTGGAGACGTAGCCGCAGAAAAGTGATTGCCGAACAGAGAACAGCTAGCTCAAGGTTTTTTCGGGCTCATTTTTGTTGCTTCCATATTTAAATATCCTTATAAAAATCTATCCGGGCCAGTGTGATTCGCGATTCTGTATGAGTTGTATTAAGTGTTTCTTGTAAGGGTTTACCTTGTTTTCTCTATAACCCAACTGATGAAAGTTGGCCATTTGTTACATTTGCAGCCCAGAACACCCATCTATGCGATCACGTGGACGATCAATATTGAGTGCTGGCAGGAATTCATGTAGGGATTACGCTGGTGATGCATCTCCTTCAAGGTAGCTCATTCTTATTGTAGTACACGCCAAAATATTTTTACAGGATCGATCAATCTGTGTTGGATTTTTCATATTTGCTTTTATATTTTAAAATGACGACAGCTCAAGGATCAGTATTGGTCTGTGTTTTTCATTTTAATGCAGTGATATATTAATATTTACAAATCTTGCATTGTTTGTCAGGATTCTGATCTGATTATCACTAGATGCCTACACAATATGTATATTTGATTGGCTATGTAAGCAATTTTTAATATTATCTAGCTCTCAAACAGTTCATCCACATCAGAAATTCGTAAAACTAGACGGCGAAGTTTTAGGATCACACCAGAGATTGGGGATGACATTGCAAGGTTGGTATTTTCATCCTTGTGCATTGTTTCTTCTTTCATCGTTTAGCAGCATTTGTGTCATTATCAGCTTGCATGTTGAAGGCTCTTTATTGGAGTTTATTCTTGTTAATCTAAGTTGGTCAACTATTTTGAATTTATGGGATGAGTTATTTAGAATGCAAAACTGCAATCACCAAACTCTAAGATGATTAGGTTTCTGTAAGATGGTAATATGATGAACATGGATCTATATCTTTACCCTCATAGTCATAAAAGCTGTAACCCATTTGATGGTACTCTTGACTTTGTCATAATGATACTGAGAATCGTGAGAAAGAACTCATGAGGAGTTACCTGTAATTTTATGATTTGCTTATTATTGACTTTGATGTTTCAAAATATTGAAGCGCTGTACGAGAAATGTATGAGAAATCAAAGCAAAACCGTCTCTTGCAAGGCCGAGAGGATGAAAACAGCTCAGGTATCGATAACAATGTAAGTTTGGGCTCAGATATCCATAAATTTTTCCCATTGTTTAACCAGTCTAAAAGTTCTCAGTTGCTCCAGAGGGTCTCTGCACAAGATATTGAATCTATTAGCTCGTAACTCTAAATTTCTTGTGATTTTTGTTTGTGTTTTCTCAGGTGTCTGGTCTACATCTTGATGATGAGTTAAATTCTAAGAAGACAATGTCATTGCCGTCATCTCCCCATGCTTACAGGTGTCAAACATTTGGACGAAGAGGGCCTTCAGAATTTGCCGTCAAGGATACATGGAATAAAGTGGTTGAGTCTTCCACATTGCAGAATCAGCCTTTATTACCCTATCAAGAATGGGACATTGACTTCTCAGAGCTGACTGTTGGAACTCGGGTGGGAATAGGTAAGTTACTGTAAATTTACTACTAACTGATTTAGAAAATGTAGGTTTGAGTTCATTTTCAGTTAGTTAAGCGAATTTAAGTTATTTTTACTTGCCAATTAGTTTTAATCACGGATCCCTAAAATTTGATGTATTTGTCATAAAGAAAAGCATAAACAAAGACAATTTTCTGACCAAAGAAAAAAAGAACGACAGTTTATCTAGACAAAAAAAAGCAATTTCTTAGTTGTAGCAAAAAACTTGTAATATCTACAGTTGATCTTTTATAATCTACTATATACTGTAAACATCACAGGGAATCGTTGTGCCATATTTTTGAAAAATCTGAAATCTTTTTAGAAATCCAATTGGTAATACAGCAAAAGATGGCTGTATTCTTGCCTTCACACAAGAGTGTTGTCTGCAAATATTCTTTTGATCACGGACACATGATCCTTCTGTAATCTAACTATAGATAAATGAGGAATGAGGCTTATATTGTCTGCCATGTCCAACATCTTTTGCAAATCCAAGAACATCTGTGTTATGTTGATTCTCTGTTTGTCCATATTAACTAAATCTCAAAAATTTCAAGTAAAGAAACATTGTCTTATATTTTGTATCTAGGGTTTTTTGGTGAAGTTTTTCGCGGAGTATGGAATGGCACAGATGTTGCAATCAAATTGTTTCTCGAGCAAGATCTTACTGCTGAAAACATGGAAGATTTCTGCAATGAGATATCAATTCTCAGGTATATTTGTTACCAAATTCTTGGTCATTCTTGAATCAAACCCTGTGTACATCTACTAATGGTTTTGCATGTTTGCTCTGGCATCTGCGGTTCTCTCTATAGCCGTGTTCGCCACCCAAATGGTGATTTTCTTTTCCTTATGTCCCCTCGCTTTTTATCTTGTCATCGTAAACAAGTAATTAACAAATAAGTTGTGACTCGTGATCTATGTTGCAGTTGTATTATTTCTGGGTGCATGCACAAAACCTCCACGCTTATCCATGATCACGGAATACATGGAGCTGGGATCTTTGTATTATTTGATCCACATGAGTGGTCAAAAGAAGAAACTTAGCTGGCACAGAAGGCTCAGGATGCTAAGAGACATCTGCAGGTACATAGCTTGCTTTTTGTTTTGTTCCTTGTTTGCCTTTGATGTTCATGAAAGTGTGGATCATGGTTTGTGAGTCTCTGAGGATTAGCAGAATTTGCATTCAGAACGCATGAACTATGATATATATTAGGGTGCACCACTGACTACTTGTGGCTTCTGTCATCTTTCTTTTTAGTTATCAGTTCCTTATTAAGTATTAATTTTATCTTAGTGGAGTGAGCAAAAACATAAATGACTTCCACTGAAGAAAGATAGGCTCAGTTACACTCTTATACATGAGAAACAGGGATCAAGTCACATAATTTGTTTTGTTCTGTGATTCCTTGCATATTTCCCTTGATTATATGTTTTAAGCTACATATGCTTATCTCATGCTGTTCTGTATTTCATAAGGGGTTTGATGTGCATACACCGGATGAAGATAGTTCACCGTGACCTAAAAAGTGCCAACTGTCTAGTGGACAAACATTGGACAGTCAAGATCTGTGATTTTGGGCTCTCAAGAATAATGACTGATGAAAACATGAAGGACACTTCATCTGCTGGCACACCAGAGTGGATGGCTCCAGAACTCATTCGCAACAAGCCTTTTACAGAGAAATGTGATATCTTTAGTCTTGGGGTCATAATGTGGGAACTTTCTACTTTACGTAAACCATGGGAAGGAGTTCCACCTGAGAAGGTATAATATGCTGTACCATATGTCTATTCTCTCATTCACCACTTTGTTCAGGGTAAATAATTTCATTTGTTTGAAATGTGAATTTGATTACTGATAGAATGTTGTCTCTTAGGTTGTCTTTGCTGTTGCGCATGAAGGGTCACGTTTGGAGATTCCGGAAGGTCCACTCAGCAAATTAATTGCAGGTTTAATGTTGTTGAAGACCATGTTTCTGAACTTAAATCGATCTTTTTGTCTATTCTCTCATGTTTCTCAACTGCTACAGTCTGAGTAAAGTTAACCACCATATATATATATTCTCTGCAGATTGTTGGGCAGAGCCTGAAGAACGCCCAAACTGTGAAGAGATACTAAGAGGCTTGCTCGATTGTGAGTACACGCTGTGCTAACACCAATTCTTTTTCGGGGATAATGAACTGAAGATGTTTTGGCTCAAAAAGCAGCCCAGCTTCTTTATAAATCACTGCGCTTAAATTATCAACCGGCATAACTATAAAGATGAAGAGAACTTAGAGGATACTAAAATGAGAGAAATTCATAGTTCAGTGTGGATAGCTGTGGAACAGGCAGAGGCACCAAATGTAGGACAGAAACAAGCATGCCTTTAAGCTGCCTCTGGTTTGATTCATGGTCTTACAGGCAGTGAGTGTTCTTTTTGTTGGTTCTTGAAAGAGCATTTTGGTCTATTTGTAAGAAAATATATACACTATTCTTTGTTTTGGAAAAATAAAGAGGTCTTTGATTTGTAATTTTGTATTGTCTCCACTCTTGTTTCACCCACTTTCTCTCTCGTGTCTTGGCCACTTTCTTTCTTCATTTATCTCGTGTTCTTTTCTTTTTTTTTTTTTTTCAATTTCAATATTCTTTTATCTCGTGTTCAAGCGTTCGATAATCCGACTTTATGGACTCACATATGTACCATTAAGTCCTTAATACACGTACACACAGTGGCGGAGATAGGGTGTAAGCATGTGGGTGAAATTTTTAAATTTAGCTGAAATTTTAAGAAAAAAAAATCAAATTGACCCATGTAAAATAGCACAATTGACTCAGGTAAAATTTTTAGATCACATAATTGATCCCAATAATTTGTCTTTGACCCTGTGATGATTTCCTAGCTGCCTACACATGAGTAAATAATATACACATAACATAAGAGTTTACTTTTAGTTATTTTTGCTTAAATTTACTAAATTCATGTCATAATATTCTTTTTTAAAAATTATTATTATTATTATTATTAAACTTTTGTCTTTATGTTGTTAACTTGTTATGCTTCAAACAAAATCTGAGATATGATCGGGTCAATCATCCAGTATAATGATAAAGAGATTGGTCGACAAGCACTATCAGCTCCAGTTTCAGTTTGTAAGTGTCGGAAGACGTGAACCCATGTCAAATGGAATATTTACAACTTAGCCCAAATTAATAGAAAAATTAGCCTTCATCTTCATTATTTTTTTTTATTTAACCTATCTATACGTTGATTTTTTTTTAATCTTAACAATGTAATTACAACTAATATACTAGTATTTTCTACAATATTTTCTAATTTAATGAAAATCTGTGGCAGCAGAGCTTTTTTTTTGTTCTTCCAAATAGTAAAACCATGTTTTATGTCTTTCTCATTGAAAGTTGTAGTATGAGATTGGTAAGAGATTAATTCTCTTGAATTGGTTGGTTAAGCCAGATAACCGAGGGTTTATTCAGATCCGGTTTAGGTTATGTGATCCGCTAAGGTTGTGCCACGCGTCCTCTCTTCTCTCGGCTATTCTACACGCTTTGCACATGAGAAGGGTTGTTACACCTATACGTATCTCGTCTCTTCTTCTTCCTTTTATGATTCATTCGTATTTGTAACAGAAGAGAAAAAAAGATTGTAGAGAGAAAGAGAGAGAGTAGATCGGAGAGATCTTGTAACAGACGTGATAAGCTCAAGTTCGAGCTGAGTTAGTGGATTCCGGAGATCAAACTCCGGCGAGACGTAGGTTAACCACATCGGTTAATCAAACTCGTTAAATCGTGTGTGTGTTCTTTCTCGCTTTAATTTCTTCGTTTCTATTCTGATCTGAGAAAACCTAAATCGGCGAATTCAATCATAACAAATTGGTATCAGAGCAAGGTTCAGGCTTCGTCTGTCAGATCTGATAAGAAGGATGACGAATACGAAACTCAAGGTGGCGGTGTTCGATGGTTCTGGTGACTTCTCTCTTTGGAAGACACAGATGTTGGCTCACCTGAGGATTTTAGGTCTCAAGGAAGTCTTAAAGGAGCAAGAGCCATTTGCTCCTTTGACGGAGGCGGAAGAAGACGATTCGAAGAAGAAAAAGAAACGGATCGAAGATGATAAGTCAAGAAGAGAGCTGTGTGAGAAGGCGTTGGATATTATCTTTCTAAACGTCGGTGATAAAGTTCTCAGGAATATCGATCAGTGTTCGACTGCAGCAAAAGCATGGTCAATGCTTGAGAGATTGTACTTGGTAAAGTCTTTACCAAATCGGGTATATCTTCAGCTCAAGGTTTACAACTATAGGATGCAGGATTTCAAGAGCCTGGATGACAACATAGATGAGTTCTTGAAGATGATCTCGGATCTGAGCAACCTCCAGATTCAAGTTCCAGATGAAGTTCAAGCGATTCTAATCTTGAGTTCGCTTCCAGAGAAGTACGACATCCTAAAGGAAACTCTAAAGTACGGACGAGATGGAACCAAGATGGAAGATGTTATCAGTACTGCTAAGTCCAAGGAGTTGGAGCTTCGTGATGAATCGGGTGGTTCAAACCAGATTGGTGAAGGCTTGTATGTTCGCGGAAAGGGATTTACAAGAAGTTCTACATACCAAACTGATCAAGGGAGCAACACTGGTGGATCAAGATTTGAATCCAGAGAAGGAAAGAAGGTTTGCTGGATCTGTGGCAAGGAGGGGCACTTCAAAAGGTAGTGTTACAAATGGATTGAGAGGAACAAGACCAAAGGTCAAGGTAATGATCCTGGTGAAGCTGCGATGGTCAAGGATGATGCTAAGGATCTTGTCGGCTTGGTGGCATCTGAGGTCAATCTGATCATGGGGGAGATCACTGAAGATGAGTGGATTATGGATACTGCCTGTTCATTTCATATGACATCAAGAAAGGATGTGTTCATCGAATTAAAAGAAGTGTCCTATGGTAAAGTTCGAATGGCCAACAACTCGTATTGTGAGGTCAAGGGAATTGGTTCAGTTAGGTTTCAAAACTCAGACGTATACACTTTCTTATTGCATGAGTTCAGATACATGCCAGACATCTCGAGGAACTTGATTTCAGTTGGTACTCTCGAAGCTAAAGATTGCGAGTTTAGAGGTGGTAAAGGTGTTATGAAAGTGGTTAAGGGTGACATTGTTATATGAAAGGAGTCAGACGTCAGTCTCTTTACATATTTCAAGGCAGTGCAAAAGTTTTAGAGGTCTGTGTTGTTGAATCCAGTAAAACTGCAGAGGAGGTCAAAGGAGATGAAAAGGCCAGGTTGTGGCACAACAGGTTGGGACACATCGGTCAAAAGGTCTTCAAGTTTTAGAGTAGAAGGGGTGTCTGGAAGGTTGCAGGACTACATAGATAGGGTTCTGCGAGGATTGTGTTATAGGAAAAACACACAAGGTCAGTTTTGGATCGGCTCAACATGTTACAAAGGAGAAACTGGATTATGTTCACTCTGATCTTTGGGGTTCTCCCAATGTTCCTTTGAGTTTAGGGCGGTGTCAGTATTTCATCTTTTTCACAGATGATTTCTCAAGGAAAGTATGGATATACTTCCTGCGTTTTAAAGATGAATCTTTTAAAAGCTTTGTTAGCTGGAAGAAGATGGTTGAGACACAATCAGAGCAAAAGGTGAAGAGGCTTCGAACAGATAATGGCCTTGAATTCTGTAATCATCAGTTCGATAGCTTCTGCAAGGATGAAGGTATTGTGAGGCATAGGACTTGTACTTACACTCCACAGCAAAATGGGGTTGCTGAGAGGCTTAATCGAACCATTATGAACAAAGTGAGGAGTATGTTGAGTGAGAGTGGTCTTGGTCAGAGGTTTTCGGCCGAAGCAGCTTCCACAGTGGTTTATCTGATAAGTAGGTCTCCGTCTTCGGCCATTGACTTCAAGATTCCTCAGGAGGTGTGGACTTCAGCAATGCCAGTTTTAAGTGGTCTGAGGAGGTTCGACTGTTTGGCATATATTCATTCAAATGAAGGAAAGCTTGAGCCTCGTGCTAAGAAGGGAGTTTTTACTGATTATCCAGAAGGTGTTAAAGGTTTTAAAGTCTAGCTTCTAGAAGATAAGAAGTGTGTCATCAGTAGGAACGTCGTGTTCAGAGAAGATGTCATGTACAAGGAAATCGGACCCAGACAACAGTCAAGTAATGAATCTTTTTCTTTGGATACTGATGATCTTTCTAGTTTTAATTTTGCAGGTATGGACAGGGATACTCCGGACATTGCTCAGGTTGGAGACATCACAGATGTTCCAACTCAGGAAGTAAATAGTCAAGGAAATCCATCTGAAGGACTCAACAATTATCAGTTGGCTCGAGATAGATCCATAAGGCAGATCAAGCCTCCGGTCAGGTTTCAGGATTATGATGTAGGTACAGAGGAAGAAGATCTCACTGCCTACGTCTGCTGTATAACTGAAGATGGAGGAAGCATAGAACCTTCCAGTTTTGACGAAGCTATGAATAGTCCTGACAGCGACAAATGGTTAGAAGCTGCGAATGAGGAAATGGACTCTCAGAAAAAGAATGGAACCTGGGACTTAGTCGACAAGCCTCCAGGGTAGAGTGTTATCAGTTGCAAGTGGATATTCAAAAGGAAAGTTGGGATTCCTGGAGTTGAGGATCCTCGCTTTAAGGTTAGATTGTTGGCTATAGGGTTTTCTCAGAAGGAGGGCATCGACTATCAAGAGATTTTTGCTCCGGTGGTGAAGCATGTATCGATTAGATACATTCTGTCTACAGTAGTTCATTTCAACATGGAGTTACATCAGTTAGACGTGAAGACTGCTTTTCTTCACGGCTATCTGGATGAGTATATCCTGATGGAGCAACCCGAGGGTTTTGTTGATCAGAGACATCCTGAGAAGGTATGTCTGCTCAAAAAGTCGTTGTATGGCTTGAAGCAGGCTCCTAGACAGTGGAACAGAAGATTTGATGAATTCATGGTTCAAAATGACTTCATTAGGAGCGAGTATGATTACTGCGTTTACTACAAGAAATTTCCAGGTGACGTCTATGTTTATCTCTTTCTCTACGTTTATGATATACTGGTGGCTTCTACTGACTTGAGGCAGATTGTTGCTCTCAAGGCGATGTTGAGTTCAGAATTTGAGATGAAGAATCTCGGAGAAGCAAAGAAAATTCTAGGCATGGAGATAATCAAAGATAGGCCTGGTGGTAAATTCAAAGTTTCTCAAGAAGGTTATTTGATGAAGGTTTTGAATAACTTTCGAATGGATCAAGCTAAGTCAGTAGATACGCCCATGGGAGCTCACTTCAATCTAAAGTCGGCCACAGAAGATCAGTTGAAGGTGGAGGTTACTTTTATGAAAAAGATGCCATATCAGAGTGCAGTGGGAAGTGGTATGTATGCTATGCTTGGTACCAGACCGGATTTGGCATATCCAGTAGGTCTAATAAGCAGGTTTCTGAGCAATCCAATCAAAGATCACTGGCTTGCGGTTAAGTAAGTTCTCAGGTACATTCGTGGCTCAGTAAAGACTTGTTTGGATTTTAGTAGAAAAGGAGATTTTGTTATTACTGGTTATTGCGACTCGGACTATGCTGCTGATATTGATCATAGAAGATCAACGTCTGGAATGGTTTTCACTGTGGGAGGTAACACCGTGAGCTGGAGATCGTCTGTGCAAAAGGTTGTAGCTCAGTCATCAACTGAAGCAGAGTATGTTACTCTGTCAGGGGCGGTAAAGGAAGTTGTTTGGTTGAAAGGGTTAGCAGAAGAACTTGGTTTTCCACAGAAGACGGTGGAGGTTCACTGTGATTCTCAGAGTGCAATTGCACTTGCTAAAAATTCGGTGTTTCATGAGAGAACGAAACATATCTCAGTGAAGTATCACTTTTTCAGGGACCTTATTAACAAAGGAGAGATCACAGTTGTGAAGAGTCCCACCGAGTACAATCCAGCTGACATAATTACCAAGGTATTGCCTATTGCTAAGTTTTAGGAAGCATTGCAGATGCTTCGAGTTGCCAGAAACTGAAGTCGTCCTGCTGGGCGTTAAACAGGTATTTGGGTTTGGGTACAAGGAGTTTCACCAAGCAGAGTAATCTCAGACTAAGTTGGAGATTTGAAGGTTATAGTCTGAGATTGGTAAGAGATTAATTCTCTTGAATTGGCTGGTTAAGCCAGATAACCGAGACTTTATTAAGATCCAGTTTAGGTTATGTGATCCGCTAAGGTTGTGCCACGCGTCCTCTCTTCTCTCGGCTATACTACACGCTTTGCACGTGAGAAGGGTTGTTATACCTATATGTATCTCGTCTCTTCTTCTTCCTTTTATAATTCATTCGTATTTGTAACATAAGAGAAAAAAAGATTGTAGAAAGAAAAAGAGAGAGTAGATCGGAGAGATCTTGTAACAGACGTGATGAGCTCAAGTTCGAACTGAGTTAGTGGATTCCAAAAATCAAACTCCGGCGAGACGTAGGTTAACTACATCGGTTAACCGAACTCGTTAAATCGTGTGTGTGTTTTTTCTCGCTTTATCTTTCTTCGTTTCTATTCTGATCTGAGAAGACCTAAATCAACTAATTCAATCATAACACTCATATATCGCTTCGAAGCTTTTTTATTTTGTTAATTTCCAGGAAAGAGTTTAGATTTGTCCTTTATCGTTTCAGTCAAACGAATAAAAGAAAGAGATTAGAATAGAGGACTCATTTTTTTCTGTAGGATAAACATAAAAAAGGCAAATATAAAAGTGAAATCAAATCTTAATGGGATCCACGTTAATTTGATTGCTAGTTAATTCCAATGCACTCATTCTTAATCATTAGGGCCGAGAGGGGTGTAAACGTACAGTTTGCTTCTTTGGTTTATTATAATAAGACTATTACAGTACTTAATAATCTCTTGGTGTTTAAGGTCGTAAATATATAATTTTAATATTTAGATGATTGGATCCCTTAAATTCTTCACTTGACATAAAGTTATATCAAACCAAATTCAAATTACTCACCTTTAAAAGTCTTAGTATATTAAACCGTTGATCTCAAAGACGAGATCCAACACCAACACCAACACCAACGCATAGCAAAGTAATTATATTTGTATATTATATAGTATTCCTAATAACAGGGCATTTTACTCGATTAAATTTTGATTTAAATTTTAAATTATTGGAATACTTTATAGTTGTATCCTGATTACATCATGATACGCACTTTATATAATTAGGCCTTACAGTTGTTACATAAGTAAACAACGAAATGATTAACTTATTTTAATATTGGATAAAATATAAAGTTCATAGATACCGTTGACCATTAGTTTAAGTCCTAAAATTATATCTCCCTTAAAATGATAATGACAAAATAATCATAAATTCAAACTTGGCTTCTCCGGTTGAAGTCCTCCTCCTCCTCTGTTTCTACCGAACTTTTCTTCTTCTCTCTCTATAAACTTCCTCCTCCGCCGTAACCGTAACCGCCATCATCCGCTCTAACTGTTTACTTGTTAAAGAAGATTGTTATTTCACATGCATCCTTTTTGTTGTGTCTCTACTGTCTCTGACCACTCCTCTTCGACACTGTTGCCAGAGCAACCGTCCTTCTCTATGTACGCCACCACCACACCCGAGACTCCATTCGGTTCCGCGAGATCTCAACCGGTTATAACCCGGTCTGCCTCGCAACGTTATAACCATCCCGGTCCATCTAACCACCATCATCTCCTCCACAGTCTCTCTTTTAACCACCAAAACGTCTTTGTCTCCGATCAGCAGGTACTACTTGCCTTACCTCCAGCGGCAAGGGAAGCACCGGTTGATGTTAAAATCAACGATATCGCCGGGAACTCTATATCCGGAATATTATACAAATGGGTGAACTATGGGAAAGGATGGAGACCAAGATGGTTTGTTTTACAAGATGGAGTGCTTTCATATTATAAGATCCATGGACCTGATAAGATTGTTGTTGTTCGTGAGACTGAGAAAGGATCAAGAGTGATCGGAGACGAGTCCACTCGTATGATCTCCAGGAATAACCGTCATGCCGGCTCTAGCGCCAACCACCAACTCCGACGCAAGCCATTCGGCGAAGTCCATCTTAAGGTATGACTACATCATCTATGCAGTTTTGATGATATATAAATAGTGCCACAATTTGATTATGTACTCTGTATAGGTATCATCAATACGAGAGAGTAGATCAGATGATAAGAGATTTTCAATATTTACCGGAACCAAGAGGCTTCACTTACGTGCAGAGACGAGAGAAGACAGAACAGCTTGGATGGAGGCGTTGCAAGCTGTCAAAGATATGTTTCCAAGAATGTCCAACTGCGAGTTGATGGCACCGACCAATAGCTTAGACATCTCTATAGAGAAGCTTAGGTTGAGATTGGTTGAGGAAGGAGTGAGTGAGTCAGCCATTCAAGACTGCGAGCAAATCACGAGGTCTGAGTTCTCAGCAGTTCAGAGCCAGCTTTTTCTTCTTAAACAGAAGCAATGGCTTCTCATTGATACACTCAGGCAACTAGAGGTATTTATAACCTTCCAAAACATTAATCCACTATATGTGTCTTAAACTATTATAAGAAATTGATGTCTCTATGTCATTGTCTAGACAGAAAAAGTAGATCTTGAGAACACGGTTGTAGATGAGACTCAACGACAAACTGACAACGGAGACTCAGGTGACTTAAGACACAAGATGCTTTTCTTTACTACAACATGTTTCTATCTTGAGCTGATGTTTACTTGATTCCTTCTATTTTGAAAGGAACTATTAGTGAATCCGAAGATGATAATGAACAATTTGATGAGGCTGAGGAAGAAATTGATACGTGTGACTCTCTTTCTTCAAGTTCATTCAAAAGTATTGGATCCGCTTTTCGTACATCTTCCTTCTCCTCAGATGATGATGGAGTTAATAATGGTTTTGAGTCATCAGAAGATGATCTTGATCCTTCTATCAAGTCTATTGGATTTAACTATCCTCATGTCAAACGACGAAAGAGATTACCTGATCCAGTTGAAAAAGAGAAGAGTGTTAGCCTTTGGTCAATGATCAAAGACAACATTGGCAAGGATCTTACAAAAGTATGTCTTCCTGTTTACTTCAATGAGCCACTATCTTCTCTACAGAAATGCTTTGAGGATTTGGAGTATTCATATCTTCTTGATCAAGCATCTGAATGGGGGAAAAAGGTATAATAAAAATCTGTAGATGAGCAAATATTATTTAGATTCTTTTATGGTAGTCTCATGGTTTTGCCAACATCAAATGAACCTTCTCAGGGCGATAACCTGATGAGGATTCTGAATGTAGCTGCCTTTGCTGTATCTGGTTATGCATCAACCGAAGGAAGAATTTGCAAACCTTTTAATCCAATGTTAGGGGAAACATACGAGGCTGACTATCCTGATAAAGGCCTTCGATTTTTCTCTGAAAAGGTTTGTTTTTTTACATGAACAGCTTCACTTATTAAATTTTGGTGAAGATAAAAATATACATAACATTTCTCTTGTGAATTTTGTTGTTAGGTGAGTCATCATCCTATGATTGTGGCATGCCATTGTGATGGAACCGGATGGGAATTTTGGGGAGATAGCAACTTGAAAAGCAAGTTTTGGGGTCGATCAATTCAGCTAGATCCTATTGGTTTGTTGACTTTGCAATTTGATGATGGTGAAACTTTTCAGTGGAGTAAGGTATATGAATCTTTCTTTATAGATAGAAAAAAACATATGTGCATGATATGAAATGCTTATACACTTATGCTCAAAATATAGGTGACTACATCAATATACAATCTCATACTCGGTAAACTGTACTGTGATCACTACGGAACAATGCGGATAGAAGGTAACGGTGAATACTCATGTAAACTTAAATTCAAGGAACAGTCCATGATCGATAGAAATCCACATCAAGTTCAAGGTGTAGTAGAAGACAAAAATGGGAAAACAGTGGCTAAGTTGTTTGGGAAATGGGATGAGAGTATGCACTATGTGTTGGTGAATCAAGTAAAGGTGAGTGAATCTCATCTTCTGTGGAAACGAAACAAACCTTCCGAAAACCCGACAAAGTATAATCTAACAAGGTTTGGGATCACGTTGAACGAGCTCACGCCTGGTTTAAAGGAGAAGTTGCCACCAACAGATTCAAGACTTAGACCAGACCAGAGGTATTTGGAGAAGGGATAGTTTGAAATGGGGAACGCGGAGAAGTTGAGGTTGGAACAGAGACAAAGACAAGCGAGAGAGATGCAAGAGAGTGGTTGGAAACCAAAGTGGTTTAGACAAGAGAAAGGAAGTGAGAGTTACAAATACAATGGAGGTTATTGGGAAGCTCGAGATTCTGGTCGTTGGGATGATTGTCCTGACATCTTTGGTCAAGTTCACCAATCCATTAAGTAAACGAGACCTACAAAACTCCATTTATCTTCATCACTAAATATATATTTCCATTTTTGTATGTTTGTTGTTTTTGTTGTTTCTCGCGTTCTTCATGGGTATAATTTTTTACATACCATTTTTTTTCTTTCTGTCAAGGAGTTTGTGATGAAAACAACTTATTTCTCTTTAGATTTTCTTGATGTCCCTTAAAAAAAACAAAAAGAATGAGGGGGTTCTATCATTGATTTTAAAATACTTATCAAAATTATGTGTTATTGGTTCTATGATTTACAAATACTTGTTAAAATCCCATGTTGTTCATTTAATGATTTGTTTTTGGATTTCAAAACCCCAGCATGTTTTAAATGGATTTGAAAGTGTAAAATAAAAGGATTCAAATCCAAGTATAAAACATGTTATTTCAAAATCCATGTCTTTTGATTTTTAGAATTTACAATTTCATATGAATTTAGAAATCACATCTCCAATAACAGCTCCAAAGATTCTTGCACTACAAGAAAACAGGCAAATAAATAGCGACTGCACTATTAGTCACTATTTAGTCGCTAAACAGTGTGTTACGACAAAATAGCAACTAAAACCAGTAGTCGTAAATCGAGAGTCGCTAAAACTAATAGTCGTAAAATTAGTCGCCAAATAGCGACTACATTACGACTATATTGCATAGTCATAAATTTAGTCGTAATATAGTCACTAAATTTAGCGACTACGCTACGACTATTTTACGACTTCGCAAAATAGTCATAATGTAGTCACCAAATTTAGCGACTAATTTACGTTTATGTATTTAAATAATATTGTATTTATACCGCATTATATATATATATAATTTAATAATAATGTTTATTAATTTTTTTTAAATATATATATAAGTTATTGGATAATGGTTCTTTTTTGGAATGAATTGATATTAAAAATTAAAAATACCATATTTATTATTATGAAACCAAGATATTAAAAAAAATACATATTACAAAATAAAACTAAAAACATAATTAAAAATAAGAATACAGCATACTACTAGAAAAAGAAAGTAAATATTAGAGGTATCTTTGGGGAAAATGCAGAAATATCAAGGGCTAATGGCAGATCACATACTCTGTCATCTCATTGACAGTTATAAAATCCTTAGACATGGATTCTTCTTCATTTCTCGTGTGCACTACAAATGTGGGTTGTTTTGGTAATGGAAGATCTGATGTTATGGTGAGCATAGCCAGCAGCTCTAGTGTATTTGGTCTGTCTGCAGGTTTGTGTTGAACACAAAGCAAACCAATCTGGACACACCTTCCAACTTCAGATGGGTGACAAGACTCAGCAAGAACTTGGTCCAAAAGATTGACTTCTCGGGTTTCACACCAAGACTCCCATGCCTGTTTGTTTAGTTTCATATCTTTAGAATACAAGAGCAATTACAAACCTCTGCAAGTGCATAAAAACAAGAAAAGGTACTTACATATGCAAGAAGTGTTTTTCCTTCTTGGCCAAAGCTGAACCTTGCGATCTTCTCTCCGCTGATGATTTCTAGCAACATAACTCCGAAGCTGTAGATGTCTGATTTCTCAGAGAACATTCCAGCCCATGCATACTCAGGAGCCATATATCCTCTGTGCAAACATCAAATAGTTTATGTATGACTATCATGATTATGAATCTTGTTAGGCATGTTTTCGAAGAATGGTTCTTACAGAGTTCCGACAACCCTGCGAGTTTATCCTGATATTGGGTTCCCTGGCACATCCGAGCCAATCCAAAATCTGATATTTTTGGGTTCATTTTCTCGTCCAGAAGAATGTTGCTGACCTTCAGGTCTCGGTGAATAACTCTGAGGCGTGAGTCACGGTAGAGATAGAGAAGTCCACGTGCAATACCTTGAATTATATCAAATCTTTTTGGCCAATCAATCTCAAGTCTTTTTCTTGAATCTAAGATATAATTAAAAACTATCAGACAAACAGTTCCATATAAATATATAAAAGTTGTTGATGGTAAAGGAAGAATGTAAGAAGGGACCAACCAAAGACAAAAGTATCTTCACCATATACTCATAAATCAATAGCTTCTCTTCTCCTTCGACGCAGTACCCCAAAACCCGTACTAAGTTTCTGTGTTGAAGTTTTGAGATGAGTACTATCTCATTCATGAACTCCTCTTTGCCCTGTCCAGAGCTGCGAGAAAGCCGTTTTAGTGCAATTTCTCTTCCATCTTGCAGTTTCCCCTGAAACAAACGGTAAATGTCATCTAAAAAAAACAGAGAAACGAAAACAGCAAAGAGAGTAAAATCGTTTCTGACCTTGTAAACATAACCAAATTCACCATGTCCAAGTTTGTTAGATAAACTGAAACTATTGGTGGCAGTTTGTATGGTGTTCATCTCAAAAAAGACTAAACCTGGGAAATCTTGTGATTTCAGATCATTCCACCAGGCATCCTTTGATATATGACCTGAAATGAAATGTAAGTTAGATTCACGTGTTAGTGCTTAATATCTAGCAATCAAAACAAATACAGCAAAAAGCACATCATATACTGGTCTAAGCAACATAAATGAGTCTGTGTAAGTTTAACCAAGTAAATTTATCGATAAGTCATCAAATGAATAAATGAACGACAAGAGATAGTGGAACAGTAAATTCATCGTTCTTTTACCATTATGTTCCACTCTGCATCTCCAGAAACCAAATGCGCCAAAGCATAAGATCACAAAAAGGGTAAGGCTCACTGTACTAGCAATAATGTTCTTCTTGCGCTTATTTCCATCTGAGAAATATCAAAAACTTCAATATCACTGAAGCAGAATACAAAAGTTGCAAATGACGAAGGTCTTTGAATTTATCTTCCATGCTATACCTAGTTCAGAACGTGCAAGACGAATTGAGACTCTTGAATCCAAATACTATTGTAACTGAAATTTCAAATCTCTATATCGAAATTGAGACTCTAATAGCAATGTGAAATCCCTAGGAATCTAGAGCCAATTTCTAAAAGGGAATCGAAAGCAAAAAAAAATTAATTACGATAGGGAAATCGAGAGGGTTGCGACCAGTGAGCTTCTCTTCTCTTCCTTAGTTTACATCACGGTCAGCATCGTATTGACGAGCTTCGCTCTCGGATCTGAGATCCGCAAAAATGCTCTGGTACCAGATCTAAAAACTTGAGAGGATGAAAACAAAGACAAGATGAAGATCGAATAGAATGAAGCAACGGGCGAAGGAGAGAAAGGAGAAAGAAGAAAGAGAAGGGGAGAAAGTTAATCCCTCGGTGAAGAAGACGAAAGAGAAAGAAGAGGGCAGGAAAAAACCTTGTCCGTTGGATTAAATTAATCAACAGTTGATAGTGTAATCCATGTATTTTCATATCATCCAATAAGAAGCTTTCATTATTTAAAGAGTAATTTGTTTGATCAAAACTTTATACTTATATATATTTTGCAATTCTCTGGGTTCATAATTCAGGAAATGAGATTTGAAATTTATGATCTGGGAATTAGGGTTTTGAAATTTAGAAGAATATTACATTTGATTTAAATTTAAAAATAATTTGTTTTAGGTTTTAAAATGACTCAGTTTAATAAATTTTGTAAGTATATAGTTTTTGGAAAGATTGGTTTCTATGTAAATACAAAATAGTTTTACATATTGGTTTTATAGATATTCAATAATTATATTTTAGGTGAATGATTAATGATTTAATTTCTATATATAAGTTATAAAGGTTTTAAATTTAAGGTTAAGAGTTTTGGAGCTTAAGTTTTGATAAAAATATAGGATTTGGAAAACTATAGTTTTTTGGGGTTAAAGTTTGGGAAAATTAGTTTTTCTTTATATAGCTATTAAACATTTGTTTTATGTATATATATATATATATACATAAAGGTTATGGTTTGGTTTTATGTATATATATATATATATATAATGGTTATGGTTTGGGTTTATGGTTATTTATAAGATTAAGAATTTAAACTTCAAGATTTAGATTTGATGATCTAGGTTTTGAAGTTTTTTGAGGGTTTGGGTTTTAGGGTTAAGATTTAAGATTTGGGGTTAAGTTTTAGAAAAATAGATTTTCTTTTAAGCATTAAAGCTTGGTGTTATGTATATATAAGAATGGTTATGTTTTAGTTTTATGGTTTACGAAATAATTTCTAAGATTAAGAATTGAATGTTCAAGATTTAAACTTTAAGTTTATGATTTAGGTTTTGGAGTTTGGTTAAGGGTTTGAAGTTAAATTTTGAAAAATTTGAGTTTCTTAAATAGCGACTAATATACAACTTATTGGCGAGCTTTACCATGAGTCGCATCTTAGTCGCTAAATTAGCGACTATTTAACAACTATATGTTCCGTTATGCAATAGTCTTAAATTAGTCGTTAAATTACGACTAAATTACCGACTACTTACAGTAGTCGCAAAATAACGACTATTATATGACTAAATTTTTGTAGTCATAAAATTATCGTCAAATAGTCGCTAAATAGTTGCTAAAAATCGCGACTATATATAGTCGCCATTTGTAGTCGTAAAAATCATATTTTCTTGTAGTGTTGTTAAGTGAAATAAATAGTGTAAAGAAGGTGTATGTGCTTAGGCTTATTCAAAGTGTGCATAAAGTGAACAGTCAAATTGATTATTCGCAAAATAACCTTCCACATTTTATTTTTTATTTACTAATAATTAACTTCAAGTGTGTTGGGTGTCTAATTTCATCATATTTCATGTTCAATTTTTAGATAAAATGCTAATTTAAATAATATCATTAGAATTTTGATACTCCGTAGTGTCTTTTGATTGCTTATGATCTATAGAATCTCATTGCAGCGACACTCCATCTTAGAGGAGCTTGATGCCATTTCTTGCACGACTTGCAAGCGACGATTGGCCAACGGCCTATACCTTCAACGCGAAGTGTACCGTCGCAACACTGAGGAGGAGTAGGCAGGTATAGCTCTCGCGCACTATCTTGTTGTCCCAGAGACACTCAACCAGTTGGTCTACACTCGGGCTCACGATGATGGATACATGGAGGGTTACGAAGATGGTTACGACGATGGTTACGAGGATGCATATGACCAGTGGCGGATGTAGGAAGTTATTTTGTATAGGGCACAAATATGATATAATTAATAATATTATTTTTATATAATACAAGTATTAAACAAATATATATATAATTTAGATAATATTGAATCTTTAATACATTTTAAGATTTGAAATAAAAAAATTGAACCATAAAGTATTGTTTATATTAAATTATAATAATATTTATATACATATGTTAGATATATATTTCAATTTGTTAATTTGAAAAATATAGCCGCAATTATAAAATTCACTATAAAATATAATATATTTAAATTTACTTATCGATCTAACCATATGACACAAATGTAAAATCTAATAATAATAAAATAACTACAAAGGATATATTTTTTAATGTTACTAATTTTACTGACATTTTTTTCAATTAAAATATTGCAATGAATAATTAGGAATTAAATTTGTTAGAAGTCAAGCTGGAGAAAGAAAATAAAATAGAACTAAAGCATATAGTTTTAATTTGGGAAGAATTTTAAAAGTGAAATAAGGGAAAAGAACCTGGTAGTAAAAAAGAATAACAAAATGAAATTAGTAGGACCAAGGACTCGAACTGCTGTCCGAAGATAAGATATGAGGGACTCAATTGCCAACTGAACTAAAACATCTATCAAGCTATTACTACTAAGTACTAAGTAATGTATAAAAATTAGTATGGGGCACGTGCCCCACCTCCTCCTAAGGTAGATCCGCCCCTGCATATGACCAATATGCAGAGTAGTGAAGTTTACTTCACCTCTCAAACTCAAAACTCTCTTCACCTTTTACTCAAACTCTCTTTAAACTCTTTTTATTTGTCTTTCGATTCTCTATTACTCAACTTCTCATTATACTGAATTGATTGTTCTATATAGATATCACATATCGTCACGTACACGTTGGTCAAAGAAGCAAATTATCATATAATATTTATTATTGTTTTGTTTGGTTTTTTACGTAGTTGTTTAGTATTTTAGTAATAAGTACATTTGGAAATTAAATTCGTGCGTTCAATATGATTAATTAACATAAATAATTCATATATCCCTGAGTTATTAAAATATTTGTAACTTTTTAGCATTAGCCATGACTGATCTTTCCTCAATTCTACATTAGGATATAACTTTATTTGACAATTTGCCATTTTTGATTTTCTTACTTAAATGTTTGATGAATATCGTATAGGAATGATACGTTTTCAGGATTTGTTGAATTACATAATTAACATTGTATGTACAAAGACTAAATTGTGATATCTTTTAATATCAAACTAAATCAAAGTTAGAACTTTTTTATGAAGGAGATTTAAAGTTTACATGAAAATAGCAAACCTTAATTTGGCTTAAAAGATCTTTTGGATTAAAACTCGAGTATATGTTTGACTTATTTTATGATATTTTTGGTACTTCCAATTGATAACCAAAATTCTAAATTTGAAAACATGAGTTTGTTCAATATACTTAACTTTGTACTCCTCTTTAATTTTCTTTCGATTCTTTATATCTCAAACTCCCATAATGTTAAATCGACTTTATTTTTTTTTGGTTCCCCTTGATATAGAGATAAGTTGAAATTTAGTACGTTTTACATATAAAATTGTAAAAAATAATGATATCACTATTTAGAATTACCAAAAAAAAAACCTCAACAAAACTTTTATTGACCCATGATCCGATATGTCAAATTAGAGCGGTCGTATTTAAAAATCATGATTTAATTTTATGATTTAGTTTTTTTAGTATGTATTATATTGAATAAAATATGATATTTTAGTTGTGGATTTATGCAATTAAATATCTTAACATAATATTGAATATATTAAGAACAAAATAATACATGATGTCTACAAATAAATAATAACATATCTAGAAAGAAATATGTGTAAATGATATTGAATTTCTAGTTATTGTCAAATACCATGTTATAACTTCTATTATAGAAAATAAGTTTTTTTAAATTCTAACAGATTAAAATATGATTTAATGTATTTTCAAAATTTGAAGTTTAAAATTATTAATTTTTATTGAATTAACAAGTGTGAGTAAATATATTTTGAAGTTTTATTGGGTTTAAATGCCATTAATTTCAATTTTCTCAACATTTCTCAAATAATAGCATCACAAAAATAAATTTTATTTTCAATTTAGAAAAAGAGGTGCTTTCAAAAAATTCAAATTAACTTCGAAATTAAATAAATTATGGAAATACTATTAAATTAAATTCGATTTTGTTTACAAAAAAAATATTTGAAGACACAATGCAAATATAGTTTTTTTTAAACGGTTATGAATTTCAGAAAAATCTAATTTTAATATTATTTTGATTTTGATAATCTTCATAGAGAAAATAAAAGTAGTTATTTTATCCTTAATATGATTTTATTTTGTTTTTAAATATTATTTCTCTAATGACATTTTCTGTAATATACCACATGACAGTAAGATTATTTTGCTAACAACATTGCTTAAATAAGTATATAGAAATACACACATTTTTAACTATTACAACTCAGTTAGTTGTTGAGATGTATGTAAACTTTACAATGTTTGATCACTTGATGACTATCCTCGAACTTGAGATCTAAGTAAGATTATGAAAGTGATACATTGTTTCAGGATTTGTTGATAGGAGGAATTGTTGAATTACATAATTAACATTGTATATACAAATATTATTGTAATATCTTTTACTATCAAATTAAATCAAAGTTAGAACCTAAAAATTTGGCTAAGAAGATCTTTTGGCATACCATTTATAACGTTTGCGAACCAAATTTTGTGTTGGAGCGTCGACCCATATCATGATGTAGTGTCGCTCGACACCACAAGATGGTTCTGGCTGCAGGTTTGGATTATTTTTGCGAGCGGTTTACTGGTTTGGTGGAAAACCAGAACCCTAGCTTTATAAGGGGACAAAAATCTTCTTATCCTTATTACGTCTCTTGGTCGCAGCTACCAAGGGGGAGGGAGAAAGAGATGGAGTCGTTGCCTCCAACGAGAGGTTCCGAGTTTGTTTGTGGTGTGAGGAACGTAGAGGGCTGAGTTCCGGTTGTGCCGTAAGAAGAGGATAAAGGATTACATCTTCCTCATGGGTGTGGAGGAAGAATGTAATTACTTGGTGTTGGATTGAGAGAGACAAAGAGGCTCTCTCATGGCTGTTATACAAGTAAGTTGTGTTGTTTTCGTGTTTAATCGATTAGGGAATCGATAGTTGTTAACAATTAGGGTTTTATGGAAAATGAATCTTGAAGGAAGGTGACACTAACACTTGCACATGGAGTGTGTGGACTAGTTAGAAATGACTAATTCATGGCAACATTTTGAGAATGAAATAGAGTCTGATTTAGCTGAATTATGGTGGGTAGCTTCGTGGTGCTACAGGATCCATATCCAACGGTAGGTTTGTGGAATGAACGGTTGGTTTGTGTTTTAATCAAGTGTTTGTATTATGGTTTGGCATAGACGGTTTTGTGGTAAGATTGGGAGTGTCGAGCGACACCAAGGTAGTGTTGGTCGACTTTAACATGTTGTTGTGTGTTTGGATCATAAGAGAATGATTGGAGTTATACTTGGATGGGAGATATCGACAGAAGTGATGTTGTGGGCGTCAATGTCAACCAACACTAAAAGAGTGCCGATCGACACTGTGACACCCCAGTTTCAGAGACTTGTAAAGAGATTTAAAAGAATTTATTTGGCCACCTAAGTCTCCAGAGTGCACTTATCTTTTTGGTCAAAGGTCCTGAGAGAACTTCAGAGTTAAGCGTGCTTGAACTGGAGTAGTCTCAGGATGAATGACCTTCTGGGAAATGACTGTCGGAACTGTGCAAGTGAGGACAAAACACATGGAAAGATCATGTGGTGATTTGTAGGGACGGTAACAAGTCATTAAAGCCTCCCGAACGTAGAAAACCGGTCGTCGGATATTGATGGGCTCACGGGCCTATTGAGAGGACGTTAGGCCCATTAAGGAAAGTGAGCCCATGGACTGGGATTAGACATGGGGTCCACTGAGAATTGGCGGTCGGGGCGTTACAAATGGTATCAGAGCCGAACCTAGACGAGCGTGGAGTCGAGTGGGCTGACACCATTGGGGTGACGGTCTTTGTGCGTAACGAGGACATTACGATATGTTATTGGGGGTGAATTGTGACACTACAATTTTAGGGACTTGTAGAGAGGTTTAAAAGAATTGATTTGACCACCTATGTCACCAAAGTGCACTTATCTTTTTGGTAAAGGGTCTCGATAGAACTCCAGAGTTAAGAGTGCTTGAGCTGGAGTAGTCTCAATATGGGTGACCTTCTGGGAAGTGACTGTCAAAAGATCATGTGGTGATTTGTAGGGACGACAACAAGTCTTTAAAGCTTCAAGGACGTAGCAAACTGGCCGTCGAATATTGATGGGCTCACAGGCCTATTGGGAAGACGTGAGGCCCATTAAGGAAAGTGAGCCCATGGACTGGTATTGGACATGAAGCCTATTGAGAAGTGGTGGTCGAAGCGTTACAAACACCATGTGTGCTGGATCGCAAGTTGTGCATTGGGCGACGATGACACCAGGTGGAGGTGTCGATCGACAATGGCGGAGTTGATAGTGAATTGGGTTATTTGTGGTGAAGTGTTGTCCATGGCTGGACGAAATCAAATATTCCAGTCCACCTCTCTTGTTACTCAATTGCTAGGAATGGTTGGTTGTGCAACTCATAACTTGATGAGGTAGGGTTTGGTGTATTTGTGGAAGTTTTTGTAAGAAGCAATTTCTACACCGATTCTCTCGTCAGAATTATGGGATTCCAGTGAGATCATTTCTCGTGGATCCTGTGTGAGGATTGTGAATCCGGGTATAGTCGTCTCAGTTTGGTATTAGAGCATATACAGTTCTTGGACATGCTCTTTAATGGAAATAGACTTGTCTAGGTCGGTTAGACGCGATAAGTGCTACCGAAAAAGCACAGAGGTGTTGTTGAGATATTTGATCCAAAAGTGATCAAGTAAGAAAGAAATTGTTCAGATAATGTCATCTAAGAACGGTGTTCGAGAAGTTAAGTTGGGAACGTACTTCATCAAAGTGGCTTGGAGTGCCACAGATAGTAGGTCAGGAACTTGCATGCATGTCAAGAAGAGGTATGAGATTGTGGCTAGTGTGGGTGTCGGTTCAACGGGTGCTGTGAGTGTGGCAGCAGGTTGCTCATGCCCAGTTGACCATATTGCAAATTTTCTGACAATGCTGGTGGGAGAGGATTTAATAAGATGATTAGTTCTTATGGATTCTTGGTGTGTGTTGGAGTTTAATGATTATGCAGTGATGGAAATGGGAAGTTTTAAGAATAATTAGAACTTGTCCATTTACAGATAAGGTATGTGTAAACACCTAAACTTGTTGGGATATTTAGAGGTTGACCTTATGAGTGGTCATAGTTGTGTTGATATTCCAGTGAGGGAATATGGTGGTTGGTAGGAGATTGCGATGTTTTACGCGAACCACGTGAGGTAGTTCACTCGACAGATGCTTATAGACGTTATGAGTTCTTACTCAAGAGGAATGATTAGTTCTCCGTTGGAGATTATTAGTTCTCCTGAGGAGATGATTTGTTCTCCTGAGGGGATAATTAGTTCCCCTTGCGCACCGCGGGCTTGAGGGGTTACGAACCTAAGAGCAGCAGAGGAGATGGTTAGTTCTCCTGAAAGGATGATTATTTCCTCTGAGGGGATGAGTAGTTCCTGATATTGAGATCTCGAGGGTGATGACCCGTGAGTGAGACGGTATGGCTCAAAGATGACAGTCTGAGAGTGCAGGCGATGCGGCTTGAAGGTTGCGACCTGAGAGCGGATGAGTTGGGAGCAAATAATGTCTAGGACGTGGATATGAGCATAGTGACTGGATATAGACTTCGAAGTTCAGAAGTGATCTCGGGTTTTGGTTGTACTGGCTAGTGGGATCAGTGTGTTATGTACCGTTGGGTCGGTTTGTTGTGTGAACCGTTGCGACGGTGGAAACATTTTGCAGTTAGATTGTGGTGTTACCAGATTCGAGGAAAAATATTTTGTTAGAAGGATGAACGGTTTGGTTTGTGATTTAATAAAGTGTTTTTATATATATTATGGTCTATTATAGAAGTTTTTGAGGTAAGATTGGAGTGTCGAGCGATACCAATATGTTATTGTATATTTGGATCATAGGAGAACGGCTAGAGTTATGTTCGGAGGAGGAGAAATCGACGAAAGTGATACATTATGTTGTTAATTATAGCTAGGATCTCTCAACACTACAGAGTCAAAAATGTTGTTTATCTAGTAAATATTAAAAGCCCGCTTGCGACCCGGATAAAATATACAGGCATAATCTAATACTTCAGCTATATATATGTGTGTGGAGGGCTCTATGACAATAAGAACAAAAGTACTACTTATTTAATTGACTGTTAATTAAGTTTATATTAGCATACGATAATATGAATATGATCAAGCCGCCGAAGCAACGTCAACGTCACAGTCGTCGTCGTCATCGTCTCCTCCGATCAGGTAGCTTTGTGTGTTTGTTTCTGATCTACTAGTGGGCTTTTAGTGTTGTTTGGCGTTATATAGAGCTCATGATATATAGCAATTTCAGGTATACCTATATTCTCCAAGAATATTACGTCACGTGATCATGAAGTTATCATTAAAGTCCAATCTAATTATTACAAGGAAACATTATATGGAAAAAGTTTGATAAAAAATTATGAGATAGTCACTTGTTATATGATTTTATATGTATTTTAGAAGATTTCAGAGTATTGTTAAAATCACTTGTTATATGATTTTTTTTTAAAAAAATTAAAATAATCAATGATTTAAAAAATTAATGATTTAAAAAATTAATGATTTAAAAAATTAATGATTTTAAAAAATCACTTGTTATAAGTTATTCAACTTGTAATTCATGTAAAATTATTTAAAATAATATACATTCTCTTGTTATTCAATCAATGATTTACAAAACTTACTTAAAATTTAGTGTTATTCAAAATATTAATTTTTTTAAAAAATGCTACTTTGAATAATTCTACAAGATTTTTCCTTGTTTTTTAGTTGAAAAAAGATTTTTCAGGTAGTTTTTTAAACTCTATTTCCTGGAAAATCAAAATTGAAACAGAAAATCGATTTATGCTCTCACCTAGACACGTCTTCTCCTTTGCTCCAATCCCACCACTGGTGAATTTGTTCTTGGTCTCTATTAATATGCAGAATACAATGTAAAATTCAAATAGTTTCAGTAAAACTCAATATAAGATTTTTTATATATACATGCATGCCAAACCTAGTCTTGTATACAAAGCTCGGTTTTCAAAGTTAATAACTCACGTGATCGAGACAAATGTCAAATTAAAAAATATAATTACAATAAATTAATCATTTAAAGAATTTTAATAAATATAAAAAGATAATTCTTATATGTATATAAAAAGATAATACCAGCTTTAATTTTTATAAAAAGAATTAAGGAAATTATAAAATTAATTAATATAATACTATAACCAAAGAAATTATATTAATCCTAAAAAAATGTAAATACTCACCTTTATATAAACAAAGGGAAAATCACATTTCAAAACCTTCAAAGTGTCGTTGAATAACACTTTAAACCTTGAGATTTTTTCACTAACATTATAAACCTTTAAAATGATTTCACTAACAGTTTAAACCTTTAAACTAACTTTCCTATTTGCACCGCCATGAAAGATGACGGAACAGTAATATCCGTCAACGTGAAATAGTTAAATTATTCTGGTTTGATTTAAATACTTGTTTGATTAATTAATTTAATTTAATTATTTATTACGATTGATAAAATAAATTAAAAATACACTAAAGCAAAAAAAATGAAGAATCAGAGGTACGGGTAAAACATTTGACAATTGTAAAGTTGAAGACAAAAATATATTTAGAGGAATCATTGGTTTCTAATGAGAAATCAATCGATTTGAATCATAATCCAGTAGAGATGCATTTATTTAAAGGATTAATAAAGTGAAGAGTAACATCGTAAAGTTTTGTTTACAATGAAAATGAGCACAAATATATTTTTTTATCTTTTTATTTATTTATAAAACTAAAACTAATTAAAATTTAAAATAAATTCCGTTATTTTTATGGCGGTACAAAAATGAAAGTTAGTTTTAAGGTTTAAAGTGTTAGTAAAATCATTTTAAAGGTTCGAAGTATTAGTAAAATCATTTCAAAAGTTTATAGTGTTAGTGAAATTCTCTCGAGATTTAAAGTGCTACTTAGTGACACTTTTAAGGTTTAAAACGTGATTTTTCCTACAAACAAGTAAAGCAATGTGACAATTTTGATAAACTATATTATATTTTTTAAAAAATTTTGTTTGCCAAAATTTAATTATAAGATCAAAATTTTCTTTACAAAATCATATTTTTATATGAAAATTATTAAAAAATATAATACACATATTTTTTAATATAAAAAATAAAAATGTTATTCAATAGGATTGAGTGCATAGAATTTAAATCTAATTTTATTATTATGTAATATACACTGACATTGTATTTTAAGATAGAGTGTGTGAACTCTAAATCCGGTTTAAAAAAAAATAGATTATAAAATTTTAGAATACAACTTAAAATTTCACATATTTATCTTATATCTTAGTAAATATATATATTGTTTTAGTTTATTTGATTTGTTTCTATATAATATATATACGTAATTAGAAAATATATTAAGTATAAAAAATAAGTCAAAAAGGTCTTAGACATTAATTCATAAATAAAATTTTCCAAAAAAAAAAAAAAATTAGTTGTAGAAGTTTTCTAGACTAAAGAAAATGAAAGAAGACATTTATAAATTAAAATATTTCGGATATATTCTTTAATGATTTAGGTTAAAAGCTCAGACTGAGGGATGAACACAGTGACGGCTGAAAAGATGAGAGAACCATCGTTGAAGAAAGAAGAAAGAAAGACGAGGAAATCATCTCCGACGTCGTTTTCTTTGTTACCGTAGGACGTTGCGCTCAACTGTCTCGCTCGTCTCTCGAGAACCCAATATCCAATATTGTCTCTCGTCTCCAAAAGTTTTAGATCACTGGTGGCTTCGCCTGACCTCTATGCCGCACGATCGGAAACACCGTGGAGTGCCTTTGTGTCTGTTTAAAAATGAAAGACAACCGTAGCCCTAGATGGTACATACTTTCATCAGAACACAAGTTGATACCAGCCCCTCCGTTTCCTTACGGCCAATATCCCAGTTTCTCAGCTGTTGTCTCAATTGGTTGCCATATTTACATAATCGGCGGAACCGTCTCACAGGGAAAGAGAAGCAGGAGAGTGTATCTTCTCGATTGTAACTCCCACCAATGGCGTCGACTCCCCAAAACGTGTGTAGGTCGAAAAGGAGCGCGCGCTGATGTCGTTGACGGTAAGATCTATGTACGCGGAGGCTGCAGCAAGAAGTACCACTTCACCGAGGTACGGAGAGAAATTTACGACCCAATGAATCAAACTTGGGAGCTAGGTTTCCGCTCGCTGAAACGAGTAGGGTTCATGTCGTCTGATTTAAGATTGGTTCGAGCTAAAATGGATTGTGCCAGAAGTCTGTATAACCGTGCCCTTGAGCTTGGCCGTTACAGTAATTTTTGCGTGTTAGCGATAGGGAAAAACGAATGGTGCAAAACAATGATAGATAATGGCTATGGGACACTACTTTTCTCTGAGTTAAACTCTTCGCCGTGGACTAGCGTTTCGGGACTCGAAGAAATGTCCTCTCATCGTCTGATCTCGGTGGCAAACTCTAGCAGAGGAGGAGGGAGAGTAACAGTTTGGTGGAAGAAGAGGGTGGGCTTTTGCCTTAAAACCGAGATTTGGTGTGCAGAGAGTTTGTGTGAGAGACGAACAGACGGAATGGTTTGGGGAGTCGTAGAATGGTCTCAGAGTGTGTTTACTTTCCAGGGACATGAACCGGATCCCTTGGCCACAATGCTATAGTAACACTATGATAGCTGAAATTTATTTATTTTGTTTTCAGTTTTGATTTTTTTTTTTTATTAATGGTGATAGACATTGCAAATCACATACTACATTTTCTCTTTCAATTTTTAAATAATATCATTTTTTCTTAAGCATAATAAAATGGCTGCCTACCTAATAAGATAGATATATATTGATAAGACTAAAGAACAATAAAGTAGAATCCAAGTATATGTTTTTTTTCATTTTGTATTCATGAGTATTTACATATTTATAGCTTAAACTTAAATAAAGAAAATCTCATTACAGTATACTTACTACCCATGATGCATAGACAATATATGTTTGACAGTTTGACACGTAACATATATATAAAAATCCAATCGATTAACAATGCAAGTAGCAATCCATAAATCATAAGTTATGTTATGATTTATATTTAAGCACGTCTAACTTTGTACAATATAACTAGATTAATATCCGTGCTACAGCATAGATTGAAATTCGTTTTATTTATATTGTAACTTTTATATAAAATAAAATGTATGTAATTGTTTTTAAAAGTTTTTTTAGATAAAATATTATGCAATAAAATGATATGCTAAATATGATGGCTTGAAAAAAAACACATATTTTGTAAGTTTATATTGTTAATGATTCTAGATAAGTACCCGTGCTATAACACTGGTTAAATTTTATTTTATACAAAATTTTGTATATCTTACATTTTAAAATAAAATTTTAATATGTTGTATTAGTTTATGTATGTGAAGTTATTTCAACAATGTATCTTCTACATCATAACTTGAATGTCATTCTAAGACATAATTTTGTAAATTTGGTTTTTAAAAAGCGAGTTATTATATTATGAGTAATTTAATATATTGTTATACTTTTTGTTTTAATATACTTGGTTTCTTAAAATTCTTTCATATTATAGTGATATATTATTGACATTGCTATAACAAATCAATTTAGAGTGTTTATAGTTTCTAACTTTTATATCAAGTTTTAATATTTAAAAGATATTTCAAAAGAAATTATTTAAAGTTTATTATATTATATAAAATAAGAAAATTCAACAAAAAAAAATATGAAATTGAATTTAAATATTCAAATTTTGACCCGTTACTCAGTAAATTTTTAATTTAATAGATATTATTTTAAAGAATAATATTACTAAAGTTTGAATATTTTATAGATTGAACAGTTTTATATTTGTTTTTAAAAATTCAACTTATGGTATATCCGGAAATAAAAATATTTTTTAATTATAATAAATAATATGATAATTTATTTGTTTCACAAAATAGACTCATATATAAAAATGAGAGGTGAAGTATAATGATAATTAACTAATTAATATGTTAAGTTAGATATCAAAAGATTTTAATATGGATGAATAATTTAATAAAAAAAATTAATATGGTAAGTTAGATGATATCAAATGGTTCTTTAGAAAATTCACTTTAAGATTTTTGAAAATTAATTAAAGTTGCACACACTATTTAATTTGTAACCAATTAATCTATCAATTAATCTATATTCTATTTGTAACCAACTTATTAAAATTATATAGTCTACAAAACAATGTTGTGTACTTCCGTTTTATTATAAAAGAGATTTTAAGCTATAAATATATGAGTACAATAAATGATCCGTACAAAAAGTTTGATTTTATATTCTTTTCTCTAGTTGCCTAAGGTAAAATATATACTTAGACATTATTCTGTTGTGTATTGGCTTTATATATAGACAGATAAGTAAACATAAGTCATGCAAAATGAAGCAGTTTCTTGGATTCAACTTTATTATTCAAACAAAGACCAAATCTGGTGGTCCATTTACGGTTTCTACATGCATACATGTTTCGTGGTTCTACCATTTACATTCACATGATTGTTCTCTATATAAGTCATCTTAACCTCTTTCTTGTTCATATACTAAAGCAGAGTAATAAACCGACAGAAAAAAAAAAACCAAGAAAATGGAAGCTAGAGTAATTTCTTGCACTACTTCTGGAGACGACAAGGTCGTGAAGATTGCTGTTCCGAATCATCATGCCATCGCCAAATACAAAGCGGGAGAAAACGAAACGACCATTGTTGAAATGGTCGGCTTGACATGGCAAGTATCAGCGTTTTATGTTATCCTACTGACAACTTTATGAAATCTCTTTCCTCGGTCAAGAGTCTCTACATGCTTTTGAGCATTGAAACGGTAGGCAGTGCTTTTTCAACCTCACTTTTATTGAATTTAAGACCACATTTCCAACGTTGACTTATTTGTTGGTATATATGTTCATTGCAGGTTGTGTGTTGTCACGCTATTAACTTCTCCCAACTTATAGAGTGCACAATATTTTCATTACAGTTTGACTGGTTGCAACCATTTATGTGTTTTCTTCAAAATTCTCCTCAACTAAAAGTTCTTCTCATCGACCAGGTTCATGTATATTATATATAGTTGTGGTTGACTAATTAACAAATTCAAATTGAAGTAAATTTGTTAGTTACATATATATCTTGTTGTTGCTTCACACAGTTAGATGGAGATTTTCCACTCTCGTTCATCCCACCGAGTTCTGTACCAGGATGTTTGTCAACCCATCTCGAGATGTTTGAGTGGAAAGGATATAGAGGACGAAACGGAGAGAAAGAAGTTGTAAAGTACATACTTGCCAACTCCAAGTATTTAAAAAGAGCTGCAATCACCATTAAACCATGCAGTCTTGAAAATAAAAAGAAGATGATCAAAGAGTTGAAATCTGTGTCAAGGGTTTCACCATTATCTCGGCTTCTCTTTTCTCCACTCAAGTGGATTCCGCGGTATAGTACTTATTGAAGATGAATTGAGTGACTGACTGATCTAATATCAGGAGGGATCATGTATGCTTTTCGACTTCAACCTAATATTTTATAGGCTTTCTACTTATTTGACTCCCAAAATCATGAAATGCTTGTTTGATAATAGAAACATGTTTTCTTATAATGTGGTGAAACATCGAAGTGAATGTAGATGGCTCTTATGAAGATACTGTCATATATATATAGCTCACTCCCACTACTTGCGTGGTCCTCGCTTCTATCAGCACAAGTTTACGCAGAATTGATATACATTTAAGATATACAGAACTCTGAACAAGCGGTGCTAGAAAAAAAAAAAAAAAAAAGAGAAAAACAAAAATATAAGAACAATCATATCAGAGGAAAGAATAATAAGCACAAGAGCATAGGAAAGAAACAGATCATGTAGAAGCACTCATATGCAAGCCTCGAACAAATTTTTTTTTGTAAGAATGTGGCCAAGTCAGAGTCTCAGAAGTTTCTTTGTAGATGTCCAGACATTTCCTATATATTTTATAATATTATTAAAGTCTAATAAACTCTGTGACAATGATTTGCTAGGCGTATGAAAGTCTCTCAAACTGCACGGACTAGTTAGATTTATCAAGTCTGCTTCAACCATCATCGACTTGTTAGGAACGAGCTGCTTAAATTAAGCACCGTTTAAGATATAATCTGCAAAAGAAAAGGAATTTGTATGGACCAACACCTTAGATATGCAGCTAAGGTGTGGGAACAAATGAACATAATAATTCAAGAAAAGACATAGGAAGATGCTATGATTTTAACACAATAACCAAGAAAAGAACAATGACCACAGATACACATGCAGGCAGTGCATCTTCAAAACAAGTATAGATGAATATAGTGCGTAACAGAGTATGCCACACTTATCATAACAAAAGCTCTACATGTAAGTGGCGCAGTATTAACGGAGAATTAATAGAGTCAAGTTTTCGAGAAAACTCCTGTTTTATAATTTCGAAGGTGCTAAATAATGAAAGCTGAAACAGAACCTATAAAAATAGGGATCCAAATCGACGTAGAAGGAAACAAAAACTAATGGATATACTTCGGTTACTACTTCAAATGTTTATCTATGAGACTATGACGAGTCTATCGCCCCATTATGCATATTGCCCACACAAATGCAATAGCCTTTGATGTATCCCACCAAAAATTTTCCTTAGCTTGAGCTTCCAAGGTGAGTGCTTTTTGATGTGCTTCATAAATAGTGAGAGGGTTAAACAAGCTAAGAGTGTGTCGCATCTTCTGTTTCCGCAAGCCGCCAATGAAACTTGCCACCACTTGTTGGTCTGAATCCTGCACATTAAGATGCCTCAAAAGCGAAAAAAACTCAGTGGAATATTCTTCTACTGATCTCCATCCTTGTCGCAAGTCATGCAAACGTTGGAACATCACTTGATCAGAGATGACTGGTAAGAACATCTTACGCATCCTCTTCTTCAAACTTCCCCACGACAAGATTTTAGGTTTACCCGAACGTGCGCGCGACGTTTGTAGTTCCTTCCACCAAGCTGCCGCTTTGCCGCGAAATAGCCTTGTAATGATAGGAACACATCGGTCCAAAGGTACGCCTTTGGACTTAAGAGTCTCTTCGACCGAGAAGATCCAGTCAACAAGTTCTTTACCTGATTGTCGCCCATGAAACTCCGGCAGTCCAAGATTTAATCCCTGCTCCCACTGCAAATCGTCCTGCTGGTCAACGATAGCGAACGGATTGTCTCCAATATCAGATTCTTCTTGTGGCTGGACATTGACGTGCGCAGGAAGATTATGTTCATGCTCACGTTGCAGGGCGAGAGCTTCCACCGCCTTTGCCAACTGCAGGATCTGTTCTTGTAGACGCGTGATTTCAGTGTCTGTCGTCCCAGGTCTGGCCATGGCGTAGTGTTCCAAAGATGCTGAATATCCAAACTTTTTTACTTATAGGGTTCCAAATGTAGGGTTTTAGTCGACCTAATTAGACTTTGGAAACAAGTTTAGTTGCCACTAAATTATACTAAAGAACTTGGTAAAATTATAAGTTCATAAAAATATTTTAGTTGCCACGATTTTTTTTAGTGAATATACCAATTTTCCTAAATTGCAGTACATATATTTCGTTTCCTTGAAAAAACTCTGTTTTCTGTATTTTTTTGGTAAAACAGGACGTTTATTTTTTATTTATAAAAATCGAGTTTCTATTTTTATCTAGAAGCTATTAATATTTGTAGTCTCTCATTAAATACAAAATTTGATCAAATGAAGTTTTCATTTTTACATAAAATGTTATACGATACGCAGGACTTCTAATAATGTTTTACGTTTATGTGTTTTAAATTCATAAGGCCTAAAGATAATTATTATATTATAATATTGGATTTGAGAATTTTATTTGGATGATATACTAAATTTTGAATATTTTCATTACTTTTTATATAGATATATATATTAATAACTATGTATAAAATATATATATTTTGATCACGGCAAAAAAAGATCTGGGGACCTCGACCAAGCCTTTGATAAGAAAGGATCGGTAACAATATTTTGATTTTGTTAGGATCTAAACTTTTTTTTTTTTTTTTGGTTTATGGTTTCGGACTTGGGACGAATAATAAAACTTACATCATTTTAAGTTTATCTTTTTAATCACAAAAATATAGATTACTAGGTTTTACCCCGTAGTACACCACATGTCTATTATTTTGTTGATATATATACTGTTAACAGTTGTAGGTAGAGTTTTGTAGAAACTCTTGATTCGCAAGTTGAGAATATACATTTTACGATTTGTTAGTTATGATTTAGGAATGAATGATCTGGCATGTTCTTATTACGATTCTCAATTGATATCTATTTAACATTTTTGAAGTACATTTTTGTGTCATACTCTCTTATCTTTGTATCCAAACAAGTCTCAACTAAGGAGCTGTTATTGGAGAAGTTATTTCTAAATCCATATGGAATTGTAAATTCTAAAAATCAAAACACATGGATTTTGAAATAACATGTTTTATCCTTGGATTTGAATCCTTCTTTTTTACACTTTCAAATCCATTCAAATCCACTTAAAACATAATGTAGATTTTGAAATCCAAAAACAAATCATTAAATGAATAACATGGGATTTTAACAAGTATTAGTAAATCATAGAACCAATAACACATAATTTTGATAAGTATTTTAAAATCAATGATTGAATAACACATGATTTTTGTTTGGATTTCCAAATCCATTAAAATCATAGAACCAATAACCCCCTCTAAATTCTGTACAATTCTTACAACCAAACACAATCATTTCCTTATTTGATAATATTAATTTCCTAAAATATATCTACCTAATTTAAATAAATATGTTAGATTAAAATATAATTCTCATTTCATTTTTATTTAATCTTATATTTAATTATTTTAATTACTATTCAATACATAAAGTTAATAAAATTTTAGATTTTTTTCAGCATATAATGTGATTTGAATTTTTATAAACGGATATACATTAAAAATTGCCTTAGGATATTTGTAATCAAACAAGTATATCCACATATAGAGCTCAGAATACATTTTTGGAGTACAATTGGGTGTCATCACTTTTTGCCAACTTCGAGTCGGGTTTTTAACTAAAATTATAACCGATTCAATTATCCGGATCCTCCTTAAGATTGCCGAATATTTTGGGCCGGTTTTTTAATCCATAGCATACTTATTTACATCCTATTAATGTCAATTAATGTCCATTGTATCTTAGAAAATATTTAATTTGCATGCCAAATTTTTAGGACCGAGTTTGACAAAAAGAATTGATAACCCAATCTATGTAATTACATCCTCTTAATCACATCCCTATAATATAGCAACTAATTCAAGATTAATACATCTTAAGAAATATCTAATTTGCGTTTAATAAACGATTACATATTTGATAACATCTTATTAGCTTTAAATGTACACTATTAATCCAATAATATCAATTGAGAATCAAAATAAGAATATGCCAGATCATTCATTCCTAAATCATAACTAACAAATCGTAAAAAGTATATTCTTAACTTGCGAATCAAGAGTTTCTACAAAACTCTACCTACAATTGTTAACAGTATATATATCAACAAAATAATAGACTCATGGTGTACCACGGGGTAAAACCTAGTTATTGGATTAGTAGTGTACATTTAAAGCTAATAAGATCTTACCAAATATGTAATCGTTTATTGAACGCAAATTAGATATTTCCTAAGATGTATTCATCTTGAATTAGTTGCTATATTATAGGGATGTGATTAAGAGGATGTGATTACATAAATTGGGTTATCAATTCTTTTTGTCAAACTCGGTCCTAAAAATGCGGCATGCAAATTAGATATTTCCTAAGATACAATGGGCATTAATTGGCATTAATTGGATGTAAATAAGTATGCTATGGATTAAAAACTGGCCCAAAATATTTGGCAATCTTAAGGAGGATCCGGATAATTGAATCGGTTATAATTTTAGTTAAAAACCCGACCCGAAGTTGGCAAAAAGTGATGGCACCCTATTGTACTCCAAAAATGTATTCCGAGCTCTATATGTGGATATACTTGTTTGATTACAAATATTATGACAAATTTTAATATACATCCGTTTATAAAAATTCAAATCACATTATATGCTAAAAAATCTAAAATTTTATTAACTTTATGTATTGAATAGTAATTAAAATAATTAAATATAAGATTAAATAAAAATAAAAGGAGAATTATATTTTAATCTAACATATTTATTTAAATTAGATAGATATATTTTAGGAAATTAATATTATCAAATAAGGAAATGATTGTGTTTGGTTGTAAGGATTGTAGAGAATTTAGTTGAGACTTGTTTGGATACAAAGATAAGAGAGGATGACACAAAAATATACTTTAAAAATGTTAAGATAGATATCTGTTTAAGCTTTTCATCTATGTTGCATGGAAACTCTTTTCGAGGTGCGTTTCCCGTTTCCGAAACGTTTCGAAAACAGAAACTCGTGGAAACTCGGAAACAAGGCACAAAAACACGATTCTTAGAAATTTCTGTTTGGAAACACGATGGAAACTCCATTTCCGTTTTGGAACCACGACGGAAACTTCTTTTTTAATTTGAAACTTAACAAATAAATATTTTTAAAATATAAAACTTCATTATAGATATAAATATATAATATTATTAGTGTTTTAATTCAACTATTTAATATTTATATTTGAAGTTTTATTTATTGAAGCTTTTTGATATGGTTTTTATGTTTGGTGTTTATTTTATATATATAGATATAAATATATAAATCTATATATATGTATATGTATATGTATATACGTTTCCAAAACGTTTCCATTTCCTAATTTTTGAAAAAAACCGTTTTCCGTTTCCGAAACGTTTCGTTTCCGCATATCCGTTTCCGTTTTCGTGCAGACTAGATTTTCATTAATAACTGTCAAGTTATGATCAAATAAAGCTTTTTTTTTAACTAGGGCTATTAGGAGTTCTCAATTATATTCTAGTAGATTAGACAAAAAAAAGGAAAATCAAACGAAAACACTGTGCAAATTAGTCAAATATATTGTGCTGTATCTCTTTTCATATGGAGAAGGGAAATTACAAAGGACCTTAACAACATCATCACTAGGAATTATCAAAATATTATATTTTTTGGTTAAGAAAAACATATTAAAAGTGTCAAATTCCTAAAGGGAAAAGGATAAGGATTGTTTTAAACGAGAGCTCGGGTCTATATAAACAACATAGTGCTCTCTTAACTTCTCACCAACACAAAACTCAAAACTTCATAAAAAGTTGTTTTCTTTCATTGCTGCTTAATTCTCTTGTTTCAAACAACAATCCGTCATGGCTTTTATCCAAAGTAACGTCTTCTTTACTTATTTGCTGATTCTTGCCGCACTTTGTGGAGTTTCCATTGGAGGAACGGTTCACAAAGTCGGTGACTCCACGGGGTGGACGATTATGAGCGTCAATTACGATGCATGGGCATCTTTTCGAACTTTTCAAGTTGGAGACTCTTTGGTGTTCAACTACAACAAAGAGTTCCACGATGTCACTGAAGTCACTCACAATGATTTCAAGCTGTGCGAATCTACTAAACCGATAACGAGATACCAGACCGGCTCCGATACCATCATTCTATCCAAACCGGGACTCCAACACTTCATATGCGGATCTCCTAGTCACTGCGACTTGGGACAGAAGCTTCAAATCCATGTCTTACCGGCCTCGTTAGGACCCGTCGCTGTTCCGGTTCCTGGACCGGTCCGATCACCAAGCTCTTCTTCGTCACCTTCACCGTTGGCTGATTCACCGGTTAACAGTGCTCCACATCAGTATCAGATGGGACCGTCACCAGCTCCACTTAGCGCAGCTTCAAAGTCTAGTGTTTGGATTGGACTCTGCGTCCTTCCTGTACTTTCTCTTTTCATATAGGTTGATAGATTCACAGCCGTTTGTCGTTTGGTTCTACTGCTTACTTTTATCAGTTCGGTACGTACATTTGAGATTATATATGACTTTAAGTTTTTTTTTTTGTTCCTTGAGTGGTTTTGTTTACTTCAACATAAAAAGTGATACAATTCCCTTTTAACTTCCTTATGCTTACATAAATTACTATTTTTTGGTAAACAGTTTTTATATTGCAGTTGCAAACTCGGCAAACAATTATATATCATGTTTTATAAAGAAAACAAAGTATTTATGAATGATGAAAAAAATGGGAAATCCCCTATATAATAAAACGGAAGTATACAACTTTTTCTGTAGACTATATAATTTTTATAAGTTGATTACAAAATAAATTATACATTAAATATAGTTTGGTTACAAAAAAAACATTATAGATTAATTGGTCAATCAATGGGCTATATGAATACACTTAAGAATAGAATTTAATTCTCTTATACTAAACAATCTTCTTAAAGAAAATATTTTAATGATTTATATAATTTACTAAATAAAATTTTTAGTATTTCATGTATTATTACAAAATATATATTGTTAGGCATAAAAGTATATTCTTAGGCGTAAAAAGGAATAAAATATTGGCAATTTATCACACTTAATCGTGATTTTCGAGATCTTATTGTGCAACTGAAAATAAAATCTTACCTAAGCAGATGTCATATTAAAAAAACTTTCACCAAACATGTTCAAAAATTAAAGTAAAAACAAACAACAAACATAATCATTTCTCATACATAAAATTACAAAATTAACAATATAAAACTTACAAAATATATATCTTTTTCAAGTAATTATATTTAGCATGTGATTTTATTGCATAATGTTTTATCCAAAAAAAACTTTATTTTTCAAGTAATTATATTTAGCATGTGATTTTATTGCATAATGTTTTATCCAAAAAAACTTTTTAAAATAATCATATAAATTATATTTTATTCTAAAATTATAATATAAATAAAATAAATTTCAAGAGCACGGGTCTTAATCTAGTATAGATATTAGTCCATAACAGTCTAACAAGCATGCCATACATTGCAACAAACTACATACTTCTTATACTTAAGTACACAAAAAAATTATTAGTTGATGTGAAGTCTATAGAATGATGCAAGGGTAAAGTGATTTATCAATGTAATTGGTCTACTTAAAAGTCTTTATTCATTTCTAAGAATATAAACAATTAAGATAGTGAATTATCTATATCACTTGGGCTTGATTGGTTCTCCCGCAAACCACTTAGCTTTTCTATCACCCAAGGTACTAACATTGATGATTATAATTCCAAATTAGATTAGAAGTTATTTTCCAAGTAGATAATATATTATAAAAACTAATTAGAAAGATCAAGAAACAAAAGCTAATTTCTAAATCCTAAACCAATACTAATTCTTTCTAAACTTTAGAAGTTATTTTCTAAGACACAAGGGTCTTGTAACCACTCTCCAAAAGTCTCCTGTTACCATACTCATAACCTACTCCATTGAAATACAAACTAGGTTGGTTAAGCTCGATCCATCTAGTCTGTCCTAACCACGGGTTCCAAACCACGGCTCCTTTATCCATGCCACACAGCAAGAACCCATTGCAATCTATCAATTTCTTAGGTGTATGTGATTCTAAATCGGGAATATCTAAAGTTAGCTCACGCACTTGTATCTTTGGAGTGATACTTACCGAGTAGAACTTGGATTTGGTTGCTAGGATGAATCGATATGTCATCTTGTGGTTGTCGATGAACGTCTTATCGTCGAAAAGGGAGTTCCATTGCTTAGAAACGGTTCTGAAGCGAACAAGTGATTTAGGAGGGACACGAAAGAGCGTCTCGTCAATTAACTCACAGGGAAGCTTCTCCTCATCCATTATCTCTTCTTTGATTTGTTAATTCACGATCGGCTCTTTTGTACGTAAATTTTTTTCCTAGTTAGGAACTTAGCTAGGGTTAAACCATCATGTACAGCAGCTGTCAATTAGGGATAAGGACTGCGTGCTAGGGCCCAATCCGGTATAGAAATTAGCGGGTTCTACTGCATATCCGCAAATATTAAGAAAGTTAATATCCTCCTTCTAAGGGGGAGGTATTGGTTTAGGATTTAGAAAGAATTTTAATAACTTTAAAAGTTAGTAAAATATGTTTTATTCAATCAAGACTTTTAAAAACTCTTTAAAAATTTGGTGTTATTGGTTGTGGATTTGTAAAAAGTTATCTAAAATCTTGATAAATCTATTGTTATTGGATTAAGAGTTTTATAAAGTCATTAAAAGTTTTATGTTATTCAAGTAAAACAAAAGAATCTTAGATTGTTAATGAATTCAAATTTTATGTTATTGGTTTAAGATTTTATATTATTTTCTTCATAACAAAAGTCATAAAAAATCTTTCATCAAATAGAAAGATTTTACAAGATTAGAAAAAACAAATCATCAAGATTTTAAAAAACTTCCTAAACAATCTCTTAGAATCCTTCATTTTTAACTTTCAATTTTCTATGATTCTAACAATCAACAAGAACATAAAGTCATTAAAATTCTTTCTAAATCATAAACCAATACCTCCCCCTAATAGGATAATATAATATTTTATTAAAATCCCAAAATTGCCTTGTAATGATAGGAACATGTCTCTCCAAAGGTACGCATTTGGACTTCAGAGTCTCTTCGACCGAGAAGATCCAGTCAACAAGTTGTTTAGCTGATTGTCGGCCATGAAACTCCGGAAGTCCAAGCTTTAACCCCTGCTCCCACTGCAAATCGTCATGCTGGTCCACGATAGCGAAAGGATTGTCTCCAATATCAGATTCTTCTTGTGGCTAGACATTGATATAAAAACAAAGATGCAGCCAATATTGAAAAGAACTTCTTTTTTTTATTAAGAATCCCTTAAACAATCTTACAAGATATGTTTAATCAGATTTATATACAGTCAACACGATTTGTCACTGACCAATTCTTAATCTAACCAAAATCTCTAAGAACCCTAAAAGCTTATTCGCTTAGTTCTCTAAAAGTCTTCTTTAATGGCCAAACAACATGTTTGCCCAATAACACAATATATAGTATACCTCTTATGACCTACTTTCCTATTAAAGGATAAGTCCAAATCTTCTTAATAGATATGATAATAACTTGTTCTCTAATCAAAGAGTCTCTAAAAGCACAGCCACGTCACTCGAAATCCGTTACGGTTTCTACGTGTCTTCCAGAGTCCTACAGACCAGCCTTGTAGCAACCAAAGTCTTCATGCTTTCATTCTCCCCTTTTTTATTTGAATGTGACAACTCAAGCTCCAAATGTGAATAGTACTAGAATATTACAAAACCATAAGCCTCAACCACATTCAGCTACAACATCACCATCATCACCAAAATCACCATCTCATCATACTCCCCCAGCGTGAGTGCACATTCATATAAAAACAAGGATGAAGACATATAAGCTGGGAGACACAACAAGCTTCCTATCATGCTTTGTACCAAAAATAATCCTCAAGAGCTGTTATAATATCCTTAGGTTCAACCTTTGAAACACAACAATGTTGCAACACTTCTTGAAAATTCATCTCAACATGATGAAAGGTTTTCTCAACAACTGCAAATGCAGCATAGTGATTCCTGTGACCTTGAAACTGTTTAGATATAGCTAAGACTCCTGACGATTCATCATTCCAATCAGCACTATTGAATCTGGTTGATTCTGTTGTGAGTTTTTCTCGTACAGGTGGTTCTGCAACATGCTTCTGTAGAACCTCAGGTTCAACCCAACATTTTCTTCAATGATTATCTTCGAGAGATTGCAACATAGGTTGATTTCTTCAGTTTCCTGGATTACTTGATTATATTGTCTTTCATTATGTTCAGAAACCTTACTGTAAAAACCCTTTTTAGCAACCCAGACTTTGCAAAAGTGAGATTGATCGATAAAGCACTTCCTAACCATCCAAAGCTCCTTGATCTTGTTCTTAAACTTGTAACAAAAAGATCTGACATGACCAGATTTACCACAATGAAAACATTCATAAATCCTACGTCCTCGCTTGGATTTAGTCTAACCTTTTTGCTTAGGAGCGGATATAGGTTGAACTCATGTGTTCCAGGTTAGTGCTACAGGGGCTTCCTGTTGAACTACTTTTCTCATAATACTTGACTCGGTTTCATGGGTTGAATTACTCTTAACAAAGCTTACTGATTTATCACGAGACAACAACTCAACCGTCCCCTCCTTGTGATAACCCAGACCTCGATGTTGGGATCCCACAATTCCCATCGATAAGATCTCATCCAGCTTTTGACCTCCATTGTTCAACATTCTGATCTTTTTGTGATTTTCATTCAACTCTTTTTCCAACCTTGTCGATCTTTCCTTATCCAAGCCATACTTCTCTTGTAGATTTTTCAGTTTCTTCTCAAACAGCTCCTTTTCGGCAGGAAGAGGTTCCTCACTAATCAATTCTTCAGGCTTCCTTTCTTCCACCATATTAACTTTGGCTTCCAATTTCAGTTTTTCCTTGACAAGTAACAGCTTTTCATTACACAACTGAACCCAATTGTCATACAGAATACAATAGCTCTTTTTTGAAATTGACTCTTCATCATCATCATCTGAGCTTTCATCAGCTATATCATCACTTTTAGCATTGTATGCAAAAAGATTCAACATTCGTCCTTCTTTTTCATCCCCATCACTCTCTGATTCTGAATCACTAAAGGTAACATTTGCCTTATTATTTCCTTTCACCATGTTTGGGCATTCAAATTTTAAATGTCCAATCCCTTTACATTCAAAGCACTTCATCTCCTTGTGCTTAACCATTGGACACTCAAGTTTGTAATGACCAAAACCACCACATTCAAGACATTGAATTTCTTTTCTCCGATCAGCTTTTTCTTTCTCAGATATATTTGGCCTAGAACAAGACCTCTCTGTAGCACATTGATTCCAGCGAGCTAACCCTCGTCTATGTCCTTTTTCATCAGCTATATCATCACTTTTAGCATTGTATGCAAAAAGATTCAACATTCGTCCTTCTTTTTCATCCCCATCACTCTCTGATTCTGAATCACTAAAGGTAACATTTGCCTTATTATTTCCTTTCACCATGTTTGGGCATTCAAATTTTAAATGTCCAATCCCTTTACATTCAAAGCACTTCATCTCCTTGTGCTTAACCATTGGACACTCAAGTTTGTAATGACCAAAACCACCACATTCAAGACATTGAATCTCTTTTCTCCGATCAGCTTTTTCTTTCTCAGATATATTTGGCCTAGAACAAGACCTCTCTGTAGCACATTGATTCCAGCGAGCTAACCCTCGTCCATGTCCTTTTTCAACACGTTTGATAGCTTTTCCAAAGTTTATTGCCATCAAGGAAATGTTATCTTTTATCTCTTGCAACTGATCACTCCTGTCATGTGCCTTGAATGCAATTCCTTTACCATGAATTCTCAGTTATTCAGCAACTTCCATCTCCTCTGATTTTAGCATACCAATAAGATTCTCAAACTTCAAGGTGTCTATGGTGCCAGATACCCTCATAACTGCTTTATGAGCTGCATACTTAGAAGGTAGACATCTAATTAATTTCTTAACCAGCTTGGTATTTTTATAGATCTTACCAAGATTCTTTGCTTCATTAGCAATAACACTTAGTTTTGCACTAAACTGTGAAATTGACTCTTCTGGATCCATCCTTAAGACTTCAAATTGAGATGCAAATTGGTCGAATCTTGTTCTTTTGACACTTGAGTTTCCTTCATGAGTCTTCTGCAGAATGTCTCAAGCATCTTTAGCTGATTCACAACCTTGAACAAGCTTAAACTCATCATCATCAATAGCTCCAAAGATAACATTAAGAGCCCTAACATTGTTTTTAGACAAGTTCTTTTCTTCCACTGTCCAGCGTGCCTTAGGTTTAGTGATCTTGTCACCAGCTTCGGTTTTCTCATATGGAGGCTCCCAGCCTTCTTCAACAGCCGTCCAAGCATCCTCACCTAGATTACCGATCAACTAAACCATGCAGACCTTCCAACGACCATAGCTTTGTTCATCCAAGATCATAGCCCTTTGAAGCATCATCAACTCATTACCCGACTGCATCATTATCCCAAGATCTCAACCTGTAGCGAGTATAGAGCTCTCGTCGGTTGACCGCTCTGATACCAATTGTAAAAACGAAGATGCAGCCAATATTGAAAAGAACTTTTTTTTATTAAGAATCACTTAAATAATCTTACAAGATATGTTTAATCAGATTTACACACAGTCAACACGACTTGTCACTAACCAATTCTTAATCTAACCAAAATCTCTAAGAACCCTAAAAGCTTATTTGCTTAGTTCTCTAAAATTCTTCTTTAATGGCAAACAACATGTTAGCCCAATAACACAATATATAGGATATCTCCTATGACCTACTTTCCTATTAAAGGATAAGTCCAAATCTTCTTAATAGATATGATAATAACTTGTTCTCTAATCAAAGAGTCTCTAAAAGCACAGCCACGTCACTCGAAATCCGTTACGGTTTCTACGTGTGAACCTCTCTTCCAGAGTCCTACAGACCAGTCTTGTAGCAACCAATGTTTCATGCTTTCAATTGACGTGCACAGGAAGATTACGTTGTAGGGCGAGAGTTTCCACCGCCTTTGCCAACTGCTGGATCTGTTCTTGTAGAAGCGTGATTTCAGTGTCTGTCGCCACAGGTCAGGCCATGGCGTAGTGTTCCAAAGATGCTGAATATCAAAACAATTTTACTTATAGGGTTCCAAATGTAGGGTTTTAGTCGACCTAATTAGACTTTGGAAACAAGTTTAGTTGCCACGAAGTTATACTAAACAATTAATCTCAATAAAAATACGTTGGTTGCAACGAGAATTTTTAATGACTATACCAAATTTCCAAAATTGCAGTAAATATATTTCTTTTACTTGAAAGTATTGATCAAGGATGTGAGATCAGTAACAAGTGGTCTAGTGTCTGTACGACTGTTCGTACGACTGTCCGTACAGGTCACTAATGGGCTGTGATCCGTATAAGAGTGTGGTGAAACAGAGGCCCTATAGGTATCAAGACACATTGGAATAGAAGGATCTAGATGATGGTGATTGCAGGGTGTCTTAGAGAGAAGTCCCATGTTGTCTTGGTGAACGAGCTCAACGAGTCAAACAAGGCAACACAAGTCACTCTCAATATAAACGTTCTGTAACAAGTCCATGTTCTGTCCTTTTCATTCTTAATGTCTAGCAACGACTTCATGTGTAGTTGTAGTCTCTCTATATATATGGCTTGTAATTTACAATTGGGATAATCTAATCTAAGTATTCTATTCTTTGTTCTTTGCTCATTCTCTTTCATTCTCTGCACGATTCTACTTCTGCAACATGGTACCACAGCATGTTTTTCGATCCTTGATTGTCTAAACCTACTCTTTCTATACTCACTATTCTACTTGTTTACTCAGTATAATTCTTCTCATACTCTGTTTTGACGACAATCTCTATAGTTAAAACCTTGTTCAAAGACTCATACTACTTGAACATGGAGAACTCAAAACCACTTGTGTTACCAACTGTTCTTAAGGGGGGAACTATCTCCTGTGGTCAAGGACCACCAAAACCGCACTATGTGGCCATGGACTTTGGAGCCATATTGAAGGAACAAGAGCTCCAAAGAAAGCCACCAAAGAAGATGGTAGAGAAACTACCAAAGATGACGAAGATGAAGCTAACCTCGAAGAAGAAGCCAAATAGTTTCAAGAAGATCAGATTGTTCTCTCAATACTCCAAAACTCCCTTGATGCTCCCATTCTCGAAGCTTATTCGTACTGTGAAACTGCTAGTGAATTATGGGAGACACTGAAGAATGTATTTGGCAACATATCCAATCTTACTCGAGTCTTTGAAGTTAAGAAAGCTATCAATGACCTAACTCAAGAAGATATGGAGTTCAACCAGCACTTTGGCAAGTTTAGGTCTCTGTTGGCAGAATTCGAGATGCTCAGACCAAACACAATGGACCCGACGGTTCTTAATGAGAGAAGGGAACAAGATAAGGTCTTTGCTCTCCTCCTAACTCTCAATCCGACCTTTAATGACCTCATTAAGCATATCCTTCGGGCGGACAAACTACCTAGTCTCGACGATGTTTCCTCACAAATTCAGAAGGAACATGGCTCGCTCGGTTTGTTTACTGGAAATGGTGAACTTTCAATGGCAAACAAAAGAACCTATCGACATGATGAAAGAAGATCATAGGGAGGATGTGAGCATTGCAAGCGTATGAACCACACCAAAGATAAGTGTTGGTTTCTGCATCCTCATCTAAGACCAAGTATGACCAACAAGGAGCCCAGAGCCAGCATAACCAAAGTCAAAGATGAAAAAAGTGAAGCGGGTGCATCAAAGAATGGAGAAGGAATGGTGTCAGGAGATTATGTGAAGAAATCATACCTGGAAGCCTTCTTCAAATCTCTAGCTGCCAATAAAGACTTTGGTAAAACCTTTTTCACTCATAGTTCAAATAGGTCTCTTGTTGTTGACTCTGGTGCATCACACCACATGATTAGTAACTCAAACCTACTTGACAATATAAAACCGGCTAGAGGTAACGTTATAATAGCTAATGGTGATAGTATTCCATTTCAAGGAATTGGTAGTTTAAGGTTATTTCATAGAGAATCAAAGGCTTTCTACATGCCTAGGTTTACTTCCAATCTTCTCTCTGTTAAAAGGGCAACAACTGATCTAAACTGTTATGCTATATTTGGGCCTAATGATGTTATATTTCAGGATATTGAGTCTGGAAAATTACTTGGAGAAGGTGGTACCAAAGATGATCTTTACATCCTTGATGACACCTCACCAAGTGCTTCTAAATCTACCTCTGCTAGTTGTTTGAACGTTTCCTTTAATGCTATGTGGCATGCTAGATTAGGCCATTCTCACTCTCGAGCTCTTGAGTTAATGCTTCCTAATGTTTTGTTTGATCACACTTGATGTGAAGCTTGTATTCTCGGTAAACATTGTAAAACCGTTTTTCCTAAGTCTACTACTATCTATGAAAAATGCTTTGATCTAGTTCATTCAGATGTGTGGACATCACCATGCATATCTAGGGACAATAACAAGTACTTTGTGACGTTTATTGATGAGAAATCCAAATATATTTGGATTACTTTGCTTCCATCAAAAGATCGTGTGATTGATGCATTCATAAACTTTCAAAATTATGTATCTACCAATTTAATGCTAAGATCAAAGTATTTAGAACATATAAAGGAGGCGAATATACAAGTACTCGATTCAAAGAACACCTATCCAAACACAGCATTGTGCACCAATCAAGTTGCCCGTACACTCCGCAACAAAATGGAGTTGCAGAGAGCAAGAACATGCACTTGATGGAGGTTGCACGCTCAATGATGTTTCACACTAATGTTCCTAAAAGATACTGGGGAGATGCAGTGATGAAAACATGCTATCTCATCGACCGAATCCCAACAAAAGTGTTAGGCGATGTGTCACCATTCGAGGTACTGAACACGGTAAAACCACCCATTAATCACCTAAAAGTATTCGGTTGTGTTTGTTTTGTGTTTATACCAGGAGAGATTCGAAACAAGTTGGAGGCTAAGAGCACCAAGTGCATGTTCCTCGGCTACTCAACCACACAAAAGGGATACAAATGCTTTGATCCCACCAACAACCGTATATTTGTATCAAGGGATGTTAAGTTTCTGGAAAACCAAGGCTACTTTGATAAAAGGGACTGGAGCGACTTGGAAAACTTGGCAACACCAACTGATAGATTGGCTAGTCTCAAGTTTTTTCTTGATCATCTTGGAGCCTCGTCAGGAATTGAAACATCACTGCAGATACAAGGCGACACGGCTCCCGAAAACGTAGAGGAAACCTCGACTGAGACTCCGGAGACTCCACAGAATCCACCTGCAGCTCTGCTCGACTTAACGGTCAGTGAGTCAGAGGGGGAGAATACAAATCCACCAGAAGAAGCAGAAGAGGTCGAGACAACTCACCAACCATTAAGACGTAGTGCTCGTACGAGACCTCCTATGTCTACTTGGAGAGATAAAGATTTTTACTATAACAATCAAGCCGTTGCTCATCCGATCCAAGCAGTATGTTCACTCTCACGACTACCAGCTGATCATCAAGTATTTCTTAACAAAATCGAGGAACATAGCATCCCAAACACATATGAGGAAGCTAAAGAAAGCAAAGAATGGTTAAATGCGGTAGACGATGAAGTGGGAGCCATGAAACGCAACCATACATGGGATGAAGCTGATCTTCCACCGGGAAAAAGGACAGTAAGCTCTAAATTGGTATTTACGATCAAATATCTGAGCAATGGAGATATTGAAAGATATAAGGCTCGACTGGTGGCGCGTGGATTCACACAAACGTATGGGGAAGACTACAAGGACACATTTGCACCAGTAGTCAAACTCCATACGGTAAGAGTTGTGTTATCTCTTGCTACTAATCTATCTTGGGAGTTATGGCAGATGGATGTCAAAAATGCCTTCTTACAAGGATAACTAGAAGAAGAGGTATATATGACACCTCCACCGGGTTTTGAAGGCACCGTCGCTCCTGGCAAGGTGTTACGACTGAGAAAAGCTACATATGGTCTCAAACAATCACCAAGAGCTTGGTACCACAAGCTAAGCACTACACTCTTAAATCATGGATTTAAGAAGTCTCACATGGATAATACTCTGTTTACTCTCCAAAGCGCCGAAGGTATTGTTGTTGTTCTCATTTATGTTGATGATTTAATCATCTCTAGAGACAACAAAGAAGGTATTAAATAGGTTAAGACTCATCTTAAGTCTGTTTTCGATATAAAAGATCTTGGAAAACTTAAATATTTCCTTGGGATTGAAGTATGTCGCTCTCCGAAGGGTCTATTCCTATCACAAAGAAAATATACTCTTAACTTGTTATATGAGATAGGAAAGCTAGGAGCTAAGCCAGTAGACACACCACTTCCTGATGGATACCAAGTTGAACGAAAGGGGGAGAGGAAAGATCCACCATATGAAGATCCCTCTCGCTACCTGCGACTTCTAGGTAAGCTAATATATTTGACTCTGACAAGACATGATCTTTGCTATGCTGTGAACCAGGTGAGTAAATATATGAAAGCTCCTACAACATATCATTTGAGCCTCTTGGAGAGAATCCTTCACTATCTTAAAGGAAGTCCTGGACAAGGCATTTGGATGGGAAAGAACACCAACACCGAACTTGTGGGCTATTGTGATGCTGATTGGGGTGGTGATAAGACGGATAGAAGATCTATAACAGGTTACTGCACTTTCATAGGAGGTAATCTAGTCATGTGGAAGACAAATAAGCAAAAGGTGGTCTCGATGTCAAGTGCAGAGTCAGAATATCGAGCAATGAGGAAGCTTACAATCGAGCTCACATGGCTAAAGGCACTACTCGAAGATTTAGGCATCACGACTTCCACTCCTATTACTATGCATTGTGATAATCAAGCAGGTATCCACATCGCAACCAACTCTGTATTTCATGAGAGAACCAAACACATCGAGTTAGACTGCCACAAAGTTCGAGAGAAGATTGAGGAAGGAGTCACTCTTCCCTGCTACACTCCGAGTGAAGATCAATTTGCTGATATCTTTACTAAGGCTGCAAGTCACAAGGTTTGCTCACATATCTATGGCAAACTTGGACTTGTGGACCTTACTCTTCCCTGATCACAAATCCTCTCTCCGTGATAATCACACTCTTTTTTCTTTGATATAGTTTTGTCCTACAAGGTTTTTTATATCGAGGTTTTTAACGAGATGATATGTCACGGAGGTCCAAGTTTGGCCATTACTTAGGCTAAACTTGAGGGGGAGTATTGATCAAGGATGTGAGATCAGTAACAAGTGGTCTAGTGTCCGTACGACTGTCCGTACAGGTCACTAATGGGCTGTGATCCGTATAAGAGTGTGGTGAAACAGAGGCCCTATAGGTATCAAGACACATTGGAATAGAAGGATCTAGATGATGGTGATTGCAGGATGTCTTAGAGAGAAGTCACATGTTGTCTTGGTGAACGAGCTCAACAAGTCAAACAAGGCAACACAAGTCGCTCTCAATATAAACGTTCTGTAACAAGTCCATGTTCTGTCCTTTTCATTCTTAATATCTAGCAACGGCTTCATGTGTAGTTGTAGTCTCTCTATATATATGGCTTGTAATTTATAATTGGGATAATCAAATCTAAGTATTCTATTCTTTGTTCTTTGCTCATTCTCTTTCATTCTCTGCGCGATTCTACTTCCGCAATTCTAACAGAAAGAACTCTGTTTTCTGTATTTTGGATAAGAACATAATTTATTTAATTGATTTTCTTATAAGTGATGATAATTAAACTATAGATGTAATAGGAAAGAGAGAGAATTTTTTTTTAGAAAACACAAGGTTGGCTTATTCTTCTTCTTCTTCTTCATTTTGGGTTTTAAGGTTTCCATATTTGACATGCATTGGCCAGTGCCATCATTATATTTTTGAGAATAGATTGATTTTGAGAATATTTGTTTTAGGGATAATAGATAATTTTTTTTATCTTAGCTTTATATTAAAGTGTGAGTTAAATTTACATGTTAAATGGATTTAATTTGTGGTTTAATTGGAAATAATTTTTTCAGTTTTATATTTATGAGTTAAACTTATATGATTGAGTGTGTTTTAGTTGTGGTTTAATTGAACTTTTTTTCAGTTTTATATTAAATTGTGAGTTAAATGTATATGACAAAATGTGTTTTATTTATTGTTCAATTGGAAATATTTTTTTTTGTTTAAAAACTGAAAAAAATGAATATGAACAAATATGAAGTCAACATTTTAATGCATGACAATAATTTTGAATGTTTTGTTTGTTAACCTTAAATACAATCTAAAATTTGTTAAAGGGTAATATTTAATGTATATATATTTGTGGTTTACCGAAAGTTAAGATGTTTTAAAAAATATGGTTATAGCCATTTGTAATCTATACATAAAATTTAATGCAAATTATAGGAAAGTGAATATATAATTTTAAATTATTAATTTTTGTTTAATGAAATTAGATTATATTCAAAATTATAAAAATAAAGTTGAGTGGACAAATGTCAATTATGTAGAATGCCAAATGTCACATTCTCATGCAAAGTTTTAGGAAAACCTTACTTTATTATATAAGAAAGGAAATTGAATATATAATTTTAAATTATTAATTTTTGTTTAATGAAATTGGATTATATTCAAAATTATAAAAATAAGAATGACTGATGTCAATTATGTAGAATGCCAAATATCACATTCTCATGCAAAGTTTTAGGAAAACTTTACTTTATTATATAAGATATATTGTATATATCTTTTTATATGGAAAACGGCAATTAGAAAAGACCTTAACAAATACATCACTAGGAAATAGGAATTATCAAAATATATTATATTTTTTGGTTAAGAAAACATATAAAAATTGTCAACCCAATTCCTAAAGAGAAAAGGATTGTTTAACTCTATATAAACAACATAGCGCTCCCTTAACTTCTCACCAACCCAAACTCAAAACTTCATAAAATCTCTTACAAAGTTGTTTTCTTTAATTGCTGGTTAATTCTCTTGTTTCAAACAACAATTCATCATGGCTTTGATCAAAAGTAACGTCTTCTTTACTTCTTTGCTGATTCTTGTTGCACTTTTTGGAGGTGCCATTGGAGGAACCGTTCACAAAGTGGGTGACTCCAAAGGATGGACGATTAGCGTTGATTACGATGCATGGGCATCTTCAAAAACTTTTCATGTGGGAGACTCTTTGGTCTTCGAATACACTAAAGGTTCCCATGACGTCACTGAAGTCACTCACAATGATTTTCAGCTGTGTGAAACGTCTAACCCGCTAACAAGATATGAGACCGGGTCTGATACCATCGTTCTAACCAAGCCAGGACTCCAACAATTCCTATGCGGAATTCCTAGTCACTGCTACTTGGGACAGAAGCTTCAAATCCATGTCTTACCGGCCTCATTAGGACCCATCGCTGCTCCGGTACCTGGACCGGTCCGATCACCAAACTCTTCTTCGTCACGTTCACCGTTGGCTGATTCACCGGTTAAGAGTGCTCCACAGTATCAGATGGGACCGTCACCAGCTCCACTTAGCGCAGCTTCAAAGTCTAGTGTTTGGATCGGACTCTGCGTCCTTCCTTTACTTTCTCTAATTTTCATATTAGTTTGATAGATTCACAGACGTTTTGTTTTTTGGCTTTTGGTTTATGGTTCTACGGTAAAACTTCTATAAATTAATAATGTTGGGACCATGAAAACCTATTAAGTTATAGAGGTTTTAATTTCTCGATAAATTAATAATTATTAATTTATAAAGATACTTTCCTAATTTGATTAAAAATATTAAAAATAAGATTCAATCGTTACAACTAATATTTTTATAAATTCAATTACAAAGAAAATAACAATTATCATGTTTTAAAGATATCACTCAAAGATTTTTATATATCTTAAATAATAAAAATCTTAAAAATGAACTCTAGTAAAAATTAATGTGTATATATATACATATATTTAGATAATTTTATATAATTATTAATTTATATTATTGATGAAACCAAGGATTTTCAGAAAAGTTATTATCTTATTATATTATCGATTAGTGTCTAAAATTATACTAGTCCTAATTTAGAACCAGATAAATTTATTAATTTATAGATATTATTAATTTATCAAATATTAATTTATAGAAGTTCTATTGTACTTGTCAGTTTTATCAGTTCCGTACGAACGTTTCAGACTATGACTTTTAAGTTTTTTTTTTTTTTTGTTCCTTGAGTGGTTTTGTTTACTTCAACATAACAAGCGACACATTTTCTTTTTAGCTTCCGTATGTTCACATAAATTTTTCTATATTTTTGATAAATAATTTTGATATTACGTACAATTTGCAAACTCGGCAAACAATTAGGCAATTATATATATATCATGCGTTATAAAGGAAACAAAGTATTTATGAATTAAGAAAAGATGAGAAATATAGATATTCGTACGTAACCGAGCATGCCATACATTGCGACAAACTACGTACTCCTGATCATCAATTTTATGGATTAGAGATCTTGTGATGTGTAAACTTAAACTGGAATCGAGATTGTTACTCGAATACTCAAACCTATTTAATATTATTACAATTTTTTTCAACCCAAAAAATAGTATATATGTTATAATTTATTTAATCTTTATAAATAGTTTAATTTTGTGTAAATAAAATTCAGAGTAGAAAACTATATGAATGTGAAAAAAGAAAAGCAAAAATAAAATTCACTATTGGATATATCGATGACTTAGCTTGTGTCATAATATTCAAGTCGGAGCGAGAGGGACGTGGACAAATCAAAACACTATTTATTAAAATCACAATCCTAAAAGAAAAAGATTTATGTGAAGCCTCTATGACTCTATCTAGTAGTATCTCTCTGTATATTAGACGCACAAATCTAAACAGTTTCCTCACAATAGAAAATCTTTATACTTCATCTCTTTTTCATTCTTTTACCACGTCTCCATCAAGGAAAGAAGAAGCATCAATCATGAAGAACACAATTATGGGTTTGTTAATCGTGGCACTGTCATTAATTGGGTTAGTTCGTGCATGCTACATCGTTTTACGAAGTTGGAGACTCCAACGGATGGACAACAACGATGGGCCTTGATTACTACAAGAGGTGGTCTACTTCTAAAACTTTCTACCTCGGAGATTCACTCATCTTTCAATACAACAAGGCTCTCCACAACGTGATGGAAGTGAGTTCCCAAGATTTCGAGTCGTGCAACCCTAATTCACCTCTGACCACATACCAATCCCAGTATGAACCGGGTTTGCTTAATAGAACCGGTCACTTCTATTTCATATGCGGTGTGCCTGGTCACTGTGAATCTGGTCAAAAGCTTGACGTCCTAGTCATGCCTGCGTCTCTAGATAAGATTACTCCCAGTCCCATTAATCAACCAGACAACAGATCTTCTTCTAATCCTGAACCTAATCCTAGTCCTACGCCTATAGAGGATCCTCTTGAGGTTCTTCCAGTAGATGATGCAACGATAGCAACGCTTCCTCACAATGCAGCCTCAAGTCCTTGTGTGTGGAGAGGCTTAAGCATGCTCTCCTTCTTTATCCTAAAAACCCTAGTATTTGTTTGAGGACTTTTTTTTTTTTTTTCAAGTATTATTTTGGCTTTTTTAGGATTTACTATGTGTTTATTTAGTTTGTTATTTTCCTATGGCTTGACAAATGTTTACTATGTGTTTAATTTTGTTACTTCTTCAAAGATTGATTATTTCCCTATATAGAGAAACAAACGATCTGCCTTATTTCTTCTTCAATACATCTTCATTACCAATAAAAGCATCACCTGCTTTTTACCCGCACTTACTTAATTTATTCTTATGTACAAATACACTTTGCACTTTGATGTTCATAGTGTTGTATGGTATTTGTTAATTGTCATCACTATTTTTCATATATATATATATATATATATATATATATATTTGGGTATAAAAATAGAGAAAACAAGCGTTCCATTATTTATTAATAACAAAAAAAATATCAGCACAACTTCGCCGTGGTCCCCCGGTTAAAGCTGCCAAATTCACCTCCTATGCTTCAAATCAAACCACAAAAAACTGTCTTGCAAGATCCATCACGTGAATAGCCCATCGTAGTTTCCACATCTCCCTAAGTTTCCTACTTAAGATTGAGATTGAGATATTCTTCCTAAAACCTTTACAATCACGCATTGCTTGCATAAACCATTCATACATCTAATATCTCTATCCCTATTGTAATTATTGATTAACTGGGAACTCAGAACTCAACCCTGCTTCCACAAACTCATCATCCAAAATATTGTCTCTGATGACAACCTACCAACTATAGGTTTACCGTAAAATCACACTTTATTTCAATGTTTTAATTTATTAAAAAAGCAAATGATAATTGATTAAGAAATGTACAAATCATGTTACTGTAGATCCAGAGACAAGTTTATAGCATATGTCACGATCAACCCGTTCTAACGAGCGAAAGAATAATAATAACAAATCGAGGTGAGCTCACATAGAGGTACTCTCCTACGATTTTTGCATACCTTTGAAAAAGTTCGTCCATTACATTCTCCCCAAATATAGGTTCTAGCATCGGCTCGGCCACAGCTCTGATGGTATTAGAAAATCTTCGTCCACTAGCTAGGGATTCGGGTTTGGACCGTACTACTAGGTTATAACTCTCCTCATTGATACTCTTACCTTCCCAATCAATTGGACTTATTTCAAGCCGATCGATTGAAAATGACCCTTCTTTCTCTATCACCATTATCAGTTCTTCGGAGCTTGCAGCATAGTAAGGAGTATTAAAAGCATTGATCTTTTCTTCTTCGACAATACCCTTAGATAAAGAAGATACCTTTTAGTTATATGGCTTATTAAGTATTGAACTTATATCCTTGTCATCAAATAAAATGAAATTAAACTTGGTTGAGATATATCATCTATTGGTCCGATACTATTATGATTGGGGCATTGGGCTAACAATCGATCTAATAAACTAGTCACTAGACGTTTTAGAGCAAAGCCAAGAATAGTTTGATCGTATTGTAGAAAATCGCAGGAGATAATCAGGAAAACTCTATGCTACAATTGTTAAGTTCTTAAATACATATATATTTTACAAATACCTTGATATTTTGATACATAAATCAAGAAATTATATTATAAGTTGTGGCAAATAAATTATAATTAATATCACATATTAACAAATAGAATAATTCCCAATAGAATTAGGTTAATAATTTAATAAACTAAAAATATTTTCAATTAAATGATTTTTTTAATATACAAACAAATTTATATTTTAGGGGGTTTGGGGAAAGGGAGATTTTGACGTATACATATTTTACATGATACGTTTAGAAGTTTTATATTTTTCATTTTTAAATATTTTAATAAATTTATGATTGACATGTGTTAATGTCTAATTAATACAATTGACATGTGTTAATATCTAATTAATATAATTGATGATATAGTATATATCAAAGCTATTTGTAGATTGTATGTATCAATTTTCTCTACATAAATTGACTAATTTCAATACTTTGAAAAAAAATTTGACTAAAAAAATAAATAAAGCTCAACAAATTTGGGAAGAACACATGGGCCACATTACTAGGCCTTTGTTGGTCATGTAACGTGCCAGGGTCAGATCCTTGTAGATTAATATGGGCTATTTATAACCCTATGGCTATGAGACTATTTATTTACATGTTGGTTCTAATGAAAGGTAAAAATATATACACCACCATACCTCTTTGGCCATGGAGATAAGAGCTTGAGCTAGGAGTTCCCATTGATAGCAACTCTCGTCGGTTGTAGGATCCTGTGTGCTTCTACCGAAGAGTGATAAATACATTCGGCCTCCAGGGACCAACTCGTTGGACCGTGATTCCAGAAAGGCCGAGAAATCAGTTTGGAATTGAAGAGCATAAGCTTTATGTGCACTCTTAGGCCTTGTCTTTGATATGTATATTTTCCCTACGTTGTATAACTCAGCTGAATTAACGCCATCTTCCTTCTCAGCCTCACCACATGGAACCTTAATATATGATAATACAACTTGTTAGCATTTTCTATTTACCGTATAATGAGTGATATTTTTGATAAAATTATGTGGACCACATTCGTAATATCTTGTGTATGTATATGAACCACTTGGAATCTGAATTTTTTCTTTTTTTTTTTGGTTGTATTATTGTATGATTTCATAAATGAGAAAAATTGCCACGCAATAAAAGGCATTGATTTTAGGCTCTTACATCTCTTTAGGCCCGAAACCAGATATGTATTTAATTTTTTTATTGTGAATTAAAAATTGTCACAACGATGATATTCCGGCCACAACTAAAAATTGACAATTCATTTTTCCAGAGTGCTAGTTTGCATTTTTAAAAACACTAACTTTTTTTAAAAAAATGTTATATGTTCGTAACTATACTAATAAGTGAAATTCCGCATATAGAAACAGTACACACCTGAGACAACCAGTGTAAACTAGAAGACGAATGAACAAAATGAAGGCTCCGGCGAGGAAACAAACGTCCGTGAAAGGTGCCAGGGACCGCCGACACAAAACACGATTCTCCTCCTCCACAACCGAGCCCTAAACCCTCCTTTTTACTATTAAGCCGGTTGTAAAACTCCGCCGAAGAAGCAAAGAGGTGATTGAAGTCATTACTAGGGAGATCGTTGAGAGAGACTCTGTACTCAGGGACCGGGCCGTCGAGGTCAAGACACAAGTTTTGGATTGTGTCGATAATGTTGGAGATGGACAAGAGACTGTTCGGACCGGTGGAGCAGCCTAAGTCGGCGATCCCAATGCTTAAAATTTCCGGATTGCTTACATTAGCTTCTTCAAGGCCTCGTCCATAACCCTTCTGCCTAGAGATATTATGTTGCGCTGCGTAATAACAAAATCACTATATGTTTGTTACTATAATTTTTGTTCGAGAACCAACATGTTTAAGATATAGAATTTATCACTCGTATATATATATATATATATGTGTGTACACATGAAAACAAAACATATTATTTATCTTTTTGATAAAACAAAATCGACCTGAGCGGTGGAGTTCTTGGCATAACTGTTTTCACCGTTTCCTTTGTTCATGTGAAGAACTCGCATTACTTCCATCTCTTTTTATTATGTTTCTTTCCTTTTGATGAAGCAGAAGGTTAATGAATATAGTAATGTTGGGTCGATATATATTAGAAAAGAGGTGTTTGTAGATATTACTTTTTTTTTTGGTAACCACATGCATCTTATATGGACGTACGTTGATTACATTTCTCTTTCTACACATTTATACGACGGTCCCTTTTACGATTTTTTCTCTATATTTTCAAGTTTCAACTATGTTAAACGGTATCCACACGCAGTTAACTAATTAAATTTGGTTGATGAAAAATTGAGTAAATTCTAATGGGTTTATGTTTTTACTCCGCGCTAAACTTGATAAAGAAACTCATTTGTAAAAAAACAGGGCATAGTCTTTGTTTCAATGAAATTTATCGACTAAAAATTATGTGAAAAAGATTAAAAAAAAATTAAGAACCATTACAGTAATCTCATTCGTATGAAGATAAATTTTTATAAACCACAGCTGGTTTCAACGGATTCCATGAAGTCTCGAATTGATGCTTCTTAATATTAACGGAGACGCATGCTTTTGATGAGACAAAACTAGAAATTAAAACACAAAGAAACACTTTTTAACTGGGTCGTGAAATAGACCCAAGGCCACCGACAAAACTTTCTTTATAACGATAAATCCGGTGGTCCACAATGATAATACAACATCGGGGGCTCATTCTATCTTCTTTATTGTTATCAATAGAAGAATGCATCTTCTTGTGTATTAGTTACGAATCTATAAATTTGAATGTTCGTACATATAGAATAACTTTACTCTTTGGCTCGTTTGCTAAGGGATTTACGCTTGTTAACGTCTAGACATCTTTTCCTCAACCGAATCGTCTTTGGTGTAACCTGACCACATTAAACCAATAACAGTAAATGCATATTAAGGCGGAAACAAAATCTTCCTCATGGATCATACGATTAGCTAGATTTTGAATCGTTGATGAACAATGTACCTCAATAAGTTCATCTGAGGCAACATATCCTATAGCTTCCTCAAGTGTCATCTGAATCGAAAAGAATTCAAAAGTTAAATCCACAAAAGGGTACGAAATTTTACTGATCAAGAAAACAGTTTTCTCATGTCTTTCTATATTTTGAAAAGAGAAAAAGGACACATACAAGGCGAGGTGGAGATAGCTTCACATTTTCGTCTTTTCCAGCAGAGCGAATGTTTGTAAGTTCTTTGGCCCTAACAGGGTTAACCTGTAGTGCAAGGGCAAGTGAGCTCATGGCATTTAGACAATTCAGTATGAAGAGGAGAAAGTCAAACCAACTTACATCAAGATCTGTATCTCGTGAATGCTCACCGATAATCATACCATCATATGACTGTTAAAGACAGAAAAAAAAAAAAAAGAAGATACAGCATTAGCATGGATCAAATACAGAAAGACCACATATACATTTCTTTATCATAATTAGATGGTTCTCACATCGAGCCCTGGAGACACAAAGAGAATTCCACGAGCTTCCAAACTCATCAGTGAATGAGCTGTAATCGTACCAAATCCCATGGAGACCTATTTCATCAAGATAAATTATTACAGTTCAAACTTGAGAGTGCACACAAATTTTTATGAAGGAAGAATATCAAGTGAAAAAGGATCTCTTATTGAAATATGCGCAACAAGACATACCAATACTCCTTTCCTAACATTTCCAAGCGGACCTCTGTACTTTTCATAAGCTGCAAGAACGCAATACACAAACATTTATCAATTGAAGAAGAAAGTAATAATTTTTGGATATCTAAGATGCTTCTCTAACTATCTGACAGATATTGTCATGATAAAGGTAGCTATATGTTTGCATCTATGATAAATCCTCTTGACAAGAAAACTAACAATATCTGAAGCTGAAATCATGTTTAGCAGATTTATGCAAGAAATATTGTTGACGTAGATCATTGCTTTAGAAGAGGAGTCAACTGAATTGATGCTTAGGAAAGAAGAAACACTGAGAAAAGAGAGGGACAAAATAGGGGACTGGAGTTGCAGAAAATGCAAGTAGAAAAGTTGCATACTTAGGAAAGCACGATGCATGAATCCAGTTCCACGGGTGTCGCTGCTAAACACACATCTGTACCCAACCAAACCTCTGTAGAACACAAGTACATGTTGGTTACATTTCTTCAAAGGGGAATGATAGAATGAGCAAAGTGTAAAATTTTATGAAAGTAACTAAAAATAGTAAGCTAACCTTGAAGGACAGGTTAGTGACAATCTTGTTCTACCATCGTTTCCAGGGACAGGGCCCATGTCAATAACTTCCGCTCGCCTGTGGGAGAGAGCTTCCATCACTAATCCTACGTGCTCTTCATTAATTTCAATGGTCACCTCTTCAATTGGTTCAAGCCTTTGTCCCTTTTCAGTTTTATACCTGAATCATACCAAAAAAACGCTTAGAAGTCTGAAGAAGATATACACCATAGTTTTTAGTTTCTAGGCTAGAAAGTAATCCCTAGACCCTAGTAGATCAAAATAGACCAACTAATGTATTAGTGTAGTAGTATCAGCAGAGGAATCAGGTAACTTGGTAAAAAAAATAAGAGAATGCTTCTGTTGCTTAATGAAACAAATTGGCAAGACCATTTTCTTCAAAAGCCAACAAAAGAAACATTTTAGCACCATCTTAACTAAGGGAAACATGAGTACATGACAGTAACAAGCTAACCCTCCCACAATACCACCATATAATAACCTCTACAACTAACTCGGCTTATACGACGAATATAGTATGCAGTGTACTTCTGTAAAACAAACAAAGAGATGAGACTAACATGACTTTAGGTGGTGAGACTGAGAGCTCAAAACCTTCCCGCCTCATATTCTCAATCAAGATACCTGTTAGACACGATAGAGATTAATTTACTTGGCATAGAGAAATAAATACAGTTACATGTTTTTCTGGCGTATTTCATACTTTATATCCATCTCTACAGGTTTAGAAACACTAAACAAACTGGAAAAACATTTTATATCCATCTATACAGGTGAAGAAACACTGAACAAAAACTGGAAAATCACAAACCAAGTTGAAGCTCTCCTCTTCCTTGGACTTCATATGACTCTGACAAGCCTGGAATAACGTTTATGGCAAGATTTGTTTCAGCTTCTGCCAGTAACCGGTCCCCAATTCTCCCTCCAGTTAACTGCATTCAGATTAGTAAAAGCCTATCAACATGTGCCACATAGAGTGGTCTAATGGCAGCAAACATTTACGTGAACTAACATGAAAAAGAAATGCAGTGACCCCTAGATAAATCTGAGGTTGTAAAAGTTTTAAGCAGAGTACGATGACTAAAGCTACATCTTGTCACTATAACTAAACATACGTGGGTTCCATCCCGACCAGCCAGCGGAGAGTCGTTCACACCAAAAGTCATAGAAATTGTTGGTGGATCTAGCTCAACAGTAGGGAGTGCAGTTGTGACCTGATAGACAAATAAAAAGTTAAGTATTTATTCAAGCTTCTTTATATTCAAATAGGGATCAGCGGAACTGAGAAGTTATGTTAAAAGCAGAATTCATTTTTATCTTCTCTAAATAGGGACGTAGTCCATTAGGATATTACCTCTACACTAGCCACCGTGTGACCTATTGATGGAGCTGTCAAACCAGCCATACAGATAATATCACCAGCCCCTGCAGCGTCAATTGAAACTATGGTTGTACCTTTCTTTTTCATTAGCTTCACAACCTACGAAAAAAAATGTTTGTGTCTTCTTAGATGAGAATATCAACACTTTGCAAACACGGCTGACCAAGTACAAAGCATTATATACACGAACCTTTGCTTCTTCTATTTTCTCAGAGCCGGAATCAGTTTTGCGTAGTCCATTGACTTTGTCACCAACACGGACAACTCCAGAAGTTACTCTTCCAGTTAATATTCGTCCGAGATAGAAGTCCTTCTCCATCATTGAAACCTGGAAGTCAGAAGCAAAACGCTAGTTAATTATCATCACCAGGGCTTAACAGTTCAGACATTTTACCAGCAAAATAATAGTTACATACATATGAACCTATTCAAATCTCGGCACATTATCTACATACCAAGAATATATTCAAACTAGGAAAGCTGAAGGTTATAAACTAAATATTATCTCATGAACCAACCAATGTCTTCCTTTCCCAAGGATATTAGTTTGAAAAAATCACTTCTAGCTTTCTTGAGCTTTACTGACGGATATAGTTGCATGTAACTACAAAAGATGCTTCTAGACTCACACAACAAGTCTACTTACTTTTAAAAAAACATTCAGAGTTACAGTAGGAATTTATCTAAGGCTAATGTGTAATGCCAAACAGAAATCAGTGGGAACTGCGTTAGTCTATCTCGGCACAATTCAAAGATCAGCTACTTGATATTAGACAATCAGACACAATATTGGCCAAGCAAGTGAAAAATCTCATTAGCTGGAGTTTTATATTACCAGCATCAGAAATGGCTCCTCAAGGTTTGCTTTTGGTGGCTGAACATGTCTTACTACGGCATCAAGCAACTCCGACATATTCTTACCATCTACAGGAGGTTCTTTGGTATAGGTAGAAGATGCCCATCCTTCTTTCGCAGAGGCATAGAGCACCGGAAACTCTAGTTGTTCCTCTAAATAATGGAGAAAGCAGAAATGTTGATTTAGTAATGATTTCGTAAACTAATTAGAATACATCTATTATACTTTGGTAAATTAATTACCTGTAGCACCAAGATTCGCAAAAAGATCAAACACCAAACTCTCCACTTCATCACACCTCTCTTCTGTGACTGTCAACCGAAAAAGATAGAGGAAGCATTATAAATAAATCGAAAAAAAGAAATAAACTAAACAAAATAAATGAGTAAAGCAATGCATACCTGAAGGTCGATCTACCTTGTTTAAGAGAAGAATAGGTCGTAGCCCATACTTCAAGGCCTTGGCAAGAACAAACTTAGTCTGTGCAAGAGGGCCTTCTCCAGCATCAACAACTAATATAGCTCCTTCAACCATACCAACAACTCGTTCAACCTATAATTCAAATGCATAAAATAGTCACAAAGATATCACCTATGTTCAACAGCAAGGAATGTCCTACACTAAAAGTAACCATTTTAAAAGGGATCAGTCTCATACCTCACCACCAAAATCAGCGTGACCAGGTGTGTCCACCATGTTAAGCTCGTTGTCCTTCCAAAATATGGATGTCACCTGTCAGAAAATTCGACATAAACTTCAAATGCTGTGCTACGTGGTAATAATAAACAAGTATCTCACGGAATCAATAAAAGAACACATCAGCTTACAGACAGAACAGAACAATATCACTCAAAATCTTCACAGACAGAACAGAACCAAAAAAAAAAAAGACAGAATGTCTTATGCTTTGTTAGAGTCGCAAAATCTCACTAAGAATTCAAATTCAAAACTTCTTTCTGGACTAAAATAACATATCTTCTACAACATTTCGAGAACCTAATTCATCGGACAGGACCTAGTACTTCATATCATCACTCTAGTACAGAACCAATTTCACAAGCATGAAGTAACAATTAGCTCTAATTTCAATCCAAAACAGAAGAAATGAGATACCTTTGAAGAAATAGTGATCCCTCGTTCACGCTCGAGATTAATAGAATCCATAGCACGCTCGTGGGGGATATCAGCACCACACTGACGGAGAAGCCGGTCCATAAGCGTTGTCTTCCCGTGATCGACATGAGCTATAACAGCCACGTTCCTGAGTCGATCAGGATCGAGCGACGAGCTACCAGGAGCTCCGGCTACAGCCGAGGAAGCGGTGGCTGCTGAGAATGAGCGAAAGGAGGAAAGCGAGTATCCGAATTTGGAAGATAATGATGATGGAGAAGAGAAGGATCTTCGAGTGGTGTTTGACCAAAGAGATCGAAGCAGAGGCCCCGCCATCTCTCTCACTCTCTGTTCACGCGAAATGGTCTCCTCTGATAAGGGTTTTAGATCTGGCGACGACGATGGTCTAAGGGTTTTTGGTCTTAAACTGTTTCGTATTTATTTTATAGTTATTGCAAAAACGGATACGAACTCATTTAAAATTACATATTCTCCCTCTATTTTTTATTCTAGATAAGATATAGCCAAAACCTTTTTAATTAGAGGAATTAGAACCTCTAATTTTTTCTATTTTAAAAAAAAAATTATGTGTGGAATTTGTGAAAATGTTTGGATTCCTTATATTATGCAAAAATATAAAGCTTCTAAATTAGAGCAACAACATTTAGTATCAAAGGCAATTGATAAAAATAGCACCATTTTAAGTTTTTCTTCCATAATTCAACTAGCACACATTTTCCTATTTTCGAAATTGAGCACACAAACTCTAATACTAAAATTATTAATTAAAATATTTAATAAAATTGGGAAACGCATCGTTGTTATACCACGGCGAACACCGCATCTTTATCTCTCTCCCGTAATTACTCCTTCACAACCCCACATCCTCCTCCATCTTCAATCGGCCGATCGATCTGGAACGTTGTCGCTCTATCTCCGCCGTAACCGCCAATTAGCTTAACCTCCCGTTGCCGCTCTATCTTCGCTGTCACCGCCGATTAGCTTAACCTACCGATTAGATCAGAATTCAAAGAAGAGGAGTGGTGTTGGAAACATCAGACAGAAGGCGGCAAAGGTTACATCTTCATCTTCTTCGTGTGTATGTATGTTTAGAAGGAATTGGGTGTCAGTTGTGCCGTTATTAGCGCTTCCTAAAGGCGAACGACGAGTGGTTATTCAAGACAATAAAACGATATTGTTGTCTATCTAAAAAGTGTATTAAAATCTCTCTTTTTCCTTACTAGCTTTTCAATTAGTGGGATAATATGTCAAAGGATGGTGAGAAATATTTGCACCCGTCTTGTTTGATGCGTGTGTGAAGTTGGTTTCTTTTGTATTTCCAAGTCATGTGTTTTGATAGTGATTAATTATTGGAAATCTCCTTAGTGAACGCCATATGAAGTACTGTCATATTTTCTTTAGGTTATAGCATTATGTGAGAAATTCAAGGAGATTTTAATGGATCAAAGCAAACGTTCAGGTTAGTTCTTTGTCTTGCATATCTCTTTGGTTAATTCTTTCTACTGCTCCTGATAAAACTGAATTCAGGAATTGAGACAAAAAGATGTTAGATGAGAAGGAGCACTTAGTATGGGAGAAGGAGCGCTTAGTACGAGAGAGGAATTGGGATCTCCTTGAAGTCGATCCAAACTATCGAAATTGTTGTTTGTAATGGTAAAGATGGATATATTTATCTTAAGGACTGTCTCGTATCCCAGTTAGCTTCATGTCTAAAATCACTGTTTTTTTTTTTTTTTTTTTGTTAATGATTTTGCCTCAATGTATACTCGAATTAATGGCTTAGATTATTGGCTAGAGACAAAGTTATCAGGTTCAAATCCTTAAACTACAAATTTTAGGAAGACTTTCCTAAAAGTTTTAGGATTGTTTAGGAAGACCTTCCTAAAACCACATAGTTACTACGTCCATGGGACCTTTGATTCCATGAAGGTTTTCTTGAAATTATTTGGATTTGTTAAGATCAGGATATGTATAAAATAAAATCACTACCCTCTTTCTACTGGAGTAATCTACTAATATCTGACACAGTAAAACAAAAACATAAAAAACAAAAGTGTTAAAATCATATTTATTGAAATTTAGGAATGATTCAATAATATTCAGGAAGAATTTTTTGCAATTCAGGAGGACTTTCATAACAAAATTAGGAAGACACAAAATCAAATCATTACTCATATGTATATATATATATATATATATATATATATATATATTATGATGTGCAACAAAATAAAATTAATATCCCTCACTAAATGGAGTAATTTGTGATATATTTATGTAAAAACATAAATAAAACATTTAAAACTCATTTTTAAAAAATTTATGAAGAATTTCATAATGTTTAGGAAAGTGTCCTTGAAATTTAGGATGATTTTTCTAAATATTCAGAAATCCCCAAAATTATGATGACTATAACCAAAAGATCATCTACCATTGTACTCTGTCTCATTGACACTAATAACCCAGTTTATAACTGATAAACGAGAAGCCAGAGAAGCTGACTATATCAAAACCGATGAAGTCACATATCCCATCACCGAAATTAACGACAAAACCACATCATCCCCCAAAATATTGGAAATTTTGAATAAAGTTTGCATCTTTTAATTACATGTGAAGTAAGAACTTGAAACCCATTAACATCAACGCTTCCCACTAGTGGAGGAGTAGTGTCCCTAATCAAATCTTTAGACACTTCCTCACCATCATCGTTTAGCTTTGTCTTTTTAAAAGGCTGGTTTGTATTCGACTCTTTAGCTACCACTAGTTTATCAATAGTTTCAAGAAACTCCACAACAATCTTGATTCCTCCATTCACAATAAATAAATCTACCATATGTTACATCAAGTTTCTCAATTGAAACAATGCTCGTATAACTAAAAACCAAAGCCCTATGATCAAACATGGTTTCTGTACAAAAACCCCAAAGGTACTACCATTTTGCAGATTTCTTCTCCAAGTACCTTCGTAGAAATCTCCATTTGCTATAACGCTTTTGCCCATGACCATGTTTTCTATTAGAAACCCAAGTTCCTATGTAAGTATCTCCATCAGCTCCAGTAAAAGTCACAAATCCTTCCATTCTCCCAGGTTTGAATTCACCATCGTAAGTAGCTCCACTAGGCCGCGAGAATTTGCCTTTTCCTGAAACTTTGCCTCGTTTCCAGTCACCTTCGTACATGCACCCATCTTTCTAGAGATACTTGCTGGATCTGTGTCAAAACCCACCGGAGAAGCTTTCCATGTAGAGATCTTCATTGGGATTTGGGAAGCGGCTTCTCAACATCAACTAAAGGCGTGGGAGTCACACACCTAATCGGTCCTTGAGATCTCGATCTCACCATTGGACTAGAAGACTGAGCTAACAACACCAAACAATCACGTCTCTCTACTTCGTCGCTGTTTAAAATCACCAACACCAAATACAACTACGAATCCAAATTATAATGGATTCGACGAATCTCTGATTAAATCACCTTATTGAAGCTTAATTATATTCTAGTTTTGGAAGAAAAAACTATATTAGTGCTATTCTAGGGTATTTCTCTAGTATCAATCCGTAACTATTAGAGTGATTGACTCTCTTGAGTCTTGATACTTAGCTCTTCATAATGCTCGGGTCCTATTTTCATGGGAAAAAACTAAACACATGGACATCTGTATTCATATTGTTTGGTGTATCAATTACAGTTTTATGAAGCTTATCAACAAGTTACTTTTATAAACATAATTATGATAGGATCGTATGAAGTATGCAACATCTATGAAACTCTATCTCGAAGGGTGTTCTATTTTAATGGTACTTGTTTGTTCTATATATATATATTTTTTTTTGGTTACACTTTCTTAAAAAGAATTTAACTATGATTTGGAATTTCTATAGTTCAATTTTACTTCTTTTCGTAACAAAATTATATGAAGCTTATCAACAAGTTACTTTTAAGATGGGAGCATGCAACATCTATGAAACTCTATCTTGAAGGGTGTTATGTTATATTTTGATTGTACTTGTTTGTTGGTATATTTTTTTGGGTTACACTTTTGTATATAAACCGAAATCAATGAAATTTAAACCGCTATTTATATATGTTCTTAATAAGAATTTAACCATCATTTGGAACTTTTATAGTTTAAGCCTTCAAGGTTACTTCTTTTTGTAACAAAATTTTATGTAGTTTTTCAGTTTTTCTTCAAAAACATCAAAGTGCCATCTATCACATTCACAAAACTCTTGATTGTAAGGTTGTAATCCTTTTGTCGACCTCTTCCAATAAACCAAACACAATTCATTATCAAAAAGGCCAAACTAGTCATTCTCACATTAGATGATGGCTTTTAAATTGTTTCGAGTATGCAAACTTTTTTAAGTACGAAACATTCTTAGCTTTTAACGTCTTGTATAAAATTAATGATCATCGTTGGGAAAAAATTATGATCATCATGTGACGACAAAGTACAAACCCCTTTAACCTATATATATTTAAGTAATTTCACCAAACCAAGATATATATTCATTATACACAAGTGCCAAAATAGTGATAAATCATAAATGTCAATCTCTATACCCCCTAACTATACGACTATAAATAATGATTTCAATGATGATTTGTAGGAGAAAAATAAAAACTTCTTTCAAACCCAATAAGAGTCATAAGATCAAGTAAAGCAGACTAACATATCGAGATCCTTTGGTATCACTGTCACAAAGCATTGAATACTCAATAGCAACTTTTGGCATAAAAATCCCAAGTTTGTAATAATGTTGACTTTTCTATTAAATAGTCGCAACTTTTTAGCAGCTAAGCTAAAGAGAGAGTCATCAGAACTCAGAAGCTATGTTAAAAAGAAAAAAATTGGTGTCTGTAAAGATGATAATGAGCACCTCTTCTACATTACTCATTAATACGACCTAAGCTTTCAACGTCCTTCAATTACTCTACTTAACCGAAGATAACTAAAAACCAGGGAAAATCAAAACTCACTCGTAGAACAAAAAATGAGATTACAATTAACAATTTATCCCAGCCTAAGGCCATATTAAAGCCAAAATACACATAGAGTGAACTCATCGCGTTCAATATCGTAATCTTGATGATCAATGCAGAGATCATATATAGAAGCAAATAAGCAAAAATTGAATAATAACAATAATAATACCAAAAGAGTAATAATAGTCTTAAATCATAAATATATGGATAGAGATGGTAGTAATAATAATTAATATATGGCGTACTCTCCTTTCATCACATTAATTCCTCCTTTTTTGTTCAATGTCATGATGAATCAAAACCTCCATTGTTGTCTGAAAGAAATATATGTGGGTTAATTATGAAAGATTTAAACAGATTTAATTAATTTGTGGTTTCTTGATACACTAAAAAGAAGAAGCAAACCTGAGCCGGGTTTAGACTTTAGAGGTGTGAGTTTTGAGAAGAAGAAGAGTTTGGTTGAGTAGCTTCTTCTCCATGGAGTAGTCTTGTAGTGTTGGGGAAACTAAGGCCTTGCATCATCATCATCCCATGAGAACCATACTGTGATGAAGAAGCAAACATTACAGGAGAAACTTGGTTGTGATGATGATGGTGATCTGGCGTGGTTTGATGATCCCAAGAACGAAACGAGTGAGGGAATAAACTGGACTGAAGGGTACCCCTTTGTTGTTGTTGTTGTTGCACACCAAGAAACACTTGTTGCTGCTGGCTATTAAGCAATGTCATCATCGACGGTTGATGTTGATGATTCACCATGAAACCACCATTACTTCTTTCTTCTTCTTGTTGCTCGGATGAGGAGGATGACGTCATCGTCAAGTCGTGATGATTCCATCCAGAGATTCTCCCGAATGGTTCGAAGTGAGTCGTGGTGAAACTGTTGGTCTCGGGTACTACGACTGCGTTGTTGTTTCCTTGAAACGGGTGAAGAGAGAGTCCAAGATCTTGGCTAAGGTTCGGTGGTGTTGTTGTTCTTCTTCTTGAGACTATGTTGTCGTCATCATGGTGAGGGTAGTTTTGGAAATTCATGTTTGTACCACCACCACTACCACCACTTGTTGTCGTCGTCGCCGGAAAGAACGTTTTCATTGCGTCTTCAGGATCAAGATTGGCCGCCACGAACGGCGTTTGGTCATTGTTTTCTCTTTGGAACACCAAATTGGGAGATCCCGCCTTAGTAGTCACCGGTTCTTGATGAGTAGACTCCGCGATTTCGAGCTTATCTATGGCCGTTTTGGCTTTCTTGATGAGCCAATCAACGGCTTTGCTAGGCCGGTCATACCCTAACCGGTCTTGAACATCGTAGAACTGAATCGCCGTGTGAGCTGAGAGTCTCACGCGCCGGTCACGTGGACCCTTCGATGTGAAAACTTTGCTATGACGGTCTTTTCGGCCCGTTGCTCGGATTATGTGGCCGCCTTGAACCTCAACTATCTCTCCTCCTCCTTCTCCGACGCTATAACCCTTAAGTCCCATTTTTTTTTTGTTACCTCTCAAAATGACATTCCAAGAGTAGTTTTTTTTCTTGTAAAACCAACTTGGAGTGAAAACTTGCGTGCCGTTTTTGTTTGCCCACTTGCTTTGTTTGGCTCTTCAAAGTGCTTGCCGTTTTTTTGTCCTTGTGTTTGGTGTCTAGTGAGTTAATAACATCTGATGCAGGCTGGCTACAGCTACCTGAAAGCTGCTACAAGAAGCAACTCTTCTATGCAGATCCCAAAAAGATCTGTTATGGCAGTCACAAGATTCAATGACACAACATACCCAAATATATATATATATATAAAATGATGAACAATTTAAGAGAAAAGAGATTGGAATCTTTGGTCTAGGGTTTTTCCAAAGAGATGAAATTTGGACAATAGAAAAAGAGAGAGAGAGAGAGAGAGAGAGAGAGAGAGAGAGAGAGAGAGACTTTGTTGATATGCTTAGTTGGTCTAAAAATCAAAGGACAAGAGAAGAAGAGGAAGAAAAAAAAAAAAAAGAGAGAATAAGTATTGTTGGTGGAAAGGATAGCAGAAGTTAAGGGTTCAGAATAGGAAAGTAAACTAAATAAATACCCTTTTGCTTTCAACCTTTTGTTCCTTATTTATAAGATTCCTATTTCACATATCATCAACATGTGTCCTTCTTATTTATCATGTATTTCAATATTTTTGGTTACAGAAAAAAGTCATCAATCATTATTCTTCAATCATGCGTGATATATCAAATTCTAGCAAATACATAACCATGTGAAAAAACCACATTGTTACACACTCTCACATATAATCTTAACCACACCATGACACCAAACTGTAAATTCTCATTCAGAAAATAATCTAAACTTGAAAAGCATTTTTTTTCTTCCAAACAAAATACTAAAATAGACACATTTGTTTGGTCGGTTAAGAGTTACGTTACAATCAGAGTCGGCAATGGAATAATTTGACTCTAGTATGATTGATGTTGAGTCCCATTTATATATTTTTTATTGTTTATTTCGTTAAGGTCACGTTTATTTTTATGTATACGTAGAGTCGAGGGAGAAGAGTATGTGTTTCATTCATGTGGATAACTATGATTTAGGCCTAACGTTGAATTGAGATTCGAATTTCGAGGAGCATAAAGTGTTAGGAACTTATGATTAAGGTCATCGTCTGAGAAATCTACCTTTCATTTAATTACAAGTCTACCACCTATAAAGAAGACGAAGATTTTATTTTATTTTATTTTTCCTTTTATGATAATTTTATTAAAAACATTTTTCCATATTATTTAAGCCGTTGATAATGATACTCAACAGCTTTTTCTCGTTCCACTAAAAAGAGAGGGCAATGAAATAGACTTACGTTTCAGACTCTTTTTTCTTCTTACCACAACCATACGTTATACATTTGAATATTTAGTTTGGAGTTTTGGAATAAGGTCTAGATATTTCTGTGCATATTCCTTTTGATTTGTAACTTTTTCTGTTTCCATGAAATTATATATCAAACGAACATTAATTTTTAACTAATTTGCTACTCGTTTTCATTTTAAGAAAGTGTCTTATACAGATAACTCATGTTCCATAGTTTTAAGATAGTTTATTTCCTTCTAATTTCTTGATTTTCTGTATTTTATTTATTTAATACTAGATATTCACCTGTGGTACACCGTGTGACTATTTTTTTGTTTAGAAATACAAAATAAAATTTCTTTATTATATTAACTATATATGTATATAATATATTTTGTATTTTTTAATCGTACTATAGTTTTACATCAATACATTCTGTAGTTTATAATTTTTATTGTCTACATGTAGTGGTTTATTATATACAATTTAGGATATCCTTATTATTCATTAAATTTAATTGAGTCAACAAATATATTTTTTTGTGATTTTTCTTATTCATTTACAATGTCGAGATAATAGTATTACATAATATATTCTATTTTATAATTATATGAGTATACTATAATTTGACTTTGTAATTTTGGTTGTTTTATCTCTATATCATTTAACACTTTTGTATTCATAGTTGTGCAAGTCGATTAAAATGGTGAAGTGTTTTTTTGTAAAGTTTGATTTATATCAATTGTTTCTTATTAGTATGGATGAAAAATCTACATATTAATATATTAGCTACTGAAAAACACTTCGGTGAAGAAGGAATTTTTTTTTTAACAATTTGTGTCAGTTCATACCCCAATTTTTAAAAATAAATTGAAGTTATTATCAACAGTTTAATCACTTGGCTTTCAAACACATGAAAATAAGTTATTATCAACATTTTTTTAGAGAATTGATTAATTAAATATAAAATATTTAATGTTAATGGGTGTTGGTCTACTTTTGGATATTTGAATAGGAGAAAATCTTCTTAAATTAGATTCCAAATTTGATATTATTTAAAATAAAAAATAATTGTAAAACTAATATTAATGGCATGATTGTAAATAAGTTCAAACTCTAGGATTTATTTCATAAATATCTCCAAAAATGTATATATAGATTCACCCGTGGTACACCGCGAGACTATTTTTTTTTGTTTAGAAATACAAAATAAAATTTCTTTATTATATTAACTATATATGTATATAATATATTTTGTATTTTTTAATCGTACTATAGTTTTACATCAATACATTCTGTAGTGTATACTTTTCATTGTCTACATGTAGTGGTTTATTTATATACAATTTAGGATATCCTTATTATTCATTAAATTTAATTGAGTCAACAAATATATTTTTTTGTGATTTTTCTTTTTCATTTACAATGTCGAGATAATAGTATTACATAATATATTCTATTTTATAATTATATGAGTATACTATAATTTGATTTTGTAATTTTGGTTGTTTTATCTCTATATCATTTAACACTTTTGTATTTATAGTTGTGCAAGTCGATTAAAATGATGAAGTGTTTTTTTGTAAAGTTTGATTTATATCAATTGTTTCTTATTAGTATGGATGAAAAATCTACATATTAATATATTAGCTACTGAAAAACACTTCGGTGAAGAAGGAATTTTTTTTTAACAATTTGTGTCAGTTCATACCCCAATTTTTAAAAATAAATTGAAGTTATTATCAACAGTTTAATCACTTGGCTTTCAAACACATGAAAATAAGTTATTATCAACATTTTTTACAGAATTGATTAATTAAATATAAAATATTTAATGTTAATGGGTGTTGGTCTACTTTTGGAAATTTGAATAGGAGAAATCTTCTTAAATTAGATTCCAAATTTGATATTATTTAAAATAAAAAATAATTGTAAAACTAATATTAATGGCATGATTGTAAATAAGTTCAAACTCTAGGATTTATGTAATAAATGTCTCCAAAAATGTATATATAGATACTACATAGTGATTTTTAGTTAATATTTGGTTGAAGTAAGAAGACAATAATTTTGTATATATGCCAACGCTTTATGTTACAATGATCATGTATTCATGTTTTCAAGTTAGTCATGAACATAGTTTAGAAAATCTCTTTGAAATGTTTTCCAAATAGCTCGTGTCCTACAGCCGAACTTTTATATTCTTTAACAATCATACATTAGAACCTAGCTAAGTTATTCACAATAAAATGTAATCTCTAATGTTTCTTTTAATTTAAATCATCGTTATAAACTATTCATTTAACATATGTCTGCGTGTATGGAAACATTCAAACAAATATTTCACTTGATCTAGATTTGGGTGTCTTTGTTTTTGTTGATCATAGACTACAATAACAATATAAGTCGAGGAAAAATAGAAATTAAAGCAAAAGTGTGACATGTCGTCAACTTGAAGACTCACAAAAGTTAAAGATTATATAAAATGCAGGATTTTAGTTTAATGTCTTTAGAAAAAGCATACGCGCATGCAATCTGCCTTCATCCCAAAAGATTCCACATTATACTTCCTCCAAGTCGTGAAACTTAAGTTAACCCTACACCCTCTCTATATCTTATCCATCATAGCCACTTTTTCTTTAAAAAAATCACAGCCAATTTTAATTCATATCTTTACTTATAATTAAGACTTATTTGGTTAAACATTTCGAATTTAAATGATATAGATATTCAAAGAATTTCTCGTACGTAACTCTTCCCACATTCACTAGACACCAAATCATAAACTTATACACTTAACCACCAGTCAGGACGACGTCAACATAGGAAATCAAAATATTTTGTGAAAAAAAACTCAACAATATAATCTTACTTAAAATAGAGTAAAATTTTAAATGGGAGAACAAATGTCTCTTTAATTTGCTGCTGAAACAGTTCCCGTCTATAAGTGATCGATTTTCATATTAAACCTATTTGGTCTAAAGAAAGACCCTTGCATTTATTTGTTCAAAGGCTTCAAAGTCTGAATCAAGAATTTTCTATAACTGGTTCTTACATAAATACTACTATACTATTTAATTGAAGGCATTAACTGAAAATTGATACTTTGAGTCCTTTTTCCAACAGGAAAGTACGTAGGCTATATATCTAGATAGAAAGATGAACGAAGCGTCGAGAATAATGTAATACAAATGTGTATAATAATTTAAGTGTTGGACATCAGGGAACCTAGCTGAATAATTGCTACTTAGGCTCCTTAGCTTTTTCGTTGCTCACATTAACCTTTTTCGTAGACTTAGCTCACTAGTTGATAATTTTGTATTTAAAAAAAAAAAAAATTGTATATAGCACTAAAAAAAAAAGAGTTGTATACAATACTGTACATCTTATTATCTCAACCTTTTTCCAGATGATAACATTTCTAACTCTGTGCGTTCAAAAATTAAACCGAACTGAACATAAATAAAATCTAGGTTCTTATTCTAGAATGTTTCTCAAAACATGAAATTACCCGAACCAAACTGGAAAAACGGAACGGATGTCCAAGCCTAACTACACATATTAAAATATTTTTATTTATTCACGTTTTAAAATATTTTTACTACTCCTTTAGGTTGATATATGATGTATCTAAGTTTTGTCATTCCATTAGTTTCTCTTGCGGTCATAAATCTTTATCTAAGTAGTCCATAAATCGATCCCTTGAACCATGGTTTTATAGTTGCACGGATTGAATAAAGATAGAATAACTCGCATTGATAACTTGCTACAATATTCGTAACTTTGTATATGGAGACTTTGTCTATGGAGGAGATCATGCTTTTTTTGGTTACGTATTTTTATCTAACCTACATTTGTGGAACAACGTAATATAAATGTAAGGCCAAGATGTTACCAATATCCGGAGTATGAAAAGCTAAAGGCGGAAGATGGCGTAAACATTCAGAACGTTGATCTTTTCGTGGCCATAGATTTGGCAAAAAAAAATCTACGTTATTTGATCTAAGAAACACTTAGTAAATTTCAAAATTTTATTTTAATTTCTTTTGTCAATAAGATGGATTTACTTATTATCATATATTAGTTGTATAATAAACTTTCAGGGTTATTTTTTTCACATCACACTTGAATAATACTATCATAATCTTCAGAATGTAATATTGTAGTTGTAAGTACTAAAACTTAGTTTGTGACAAAAAAAAAAAGTACTAACACTTGGTTACCTAAACAATTTGAACATTTAATTCATAGTCAGAAAAAAATTTCACGGTCATGAATTTACTAAAACTTTTTTTCCCCGGTTATATCAGTTTACTCTCTTTTAAAAGTGGATACCTCTGCAAACAACATTTGTTCTTTAGCCAGAGAGTTTAACTGTCAGTATCAAGACAGAGAGATAGTAATTAATGCGAGTTTTTTTTTCTTTTTCTTTTTTTTTTCTAAAAGGTTTATTCAAACAAAATACATTGTGAATCACTGAATTGTGATATTGAGAGTTCCATGGTTGATAAAATTAAAAATTAATAATACTCCATATTGTAATCTGTATGACTGTATGCAAAGAAAAGGTGTAGGGTTAAGGCATACACTGTGTTGCAGGCCTTGAAGACGAGAGGACGGTGGCAGAAATGGACCCCTCTTCTTTGCTTCTTCTTCTTTCTTTCTTTTTTTTCTCAATTTTTTTCATGTTTTATTGGTTCTATTGGTTTCTTTTATCAAATTATTCACTTTAGTTTATAGTTAGTACGACAAAAAAAAAGAAAAAGTAAACACTCAGGCCAACACTAATATTATCTATCAAGCTTTACCTTTCGTACTTGAACATTGATGATTGAATCAATATTCCTATTCTTACATTGCATTCCTTTTTTCTAGTACATTATATATATTTAATATCAAAAATATATATACCATAATTTTGATATAGTTATCCTATAATGTTTGTTCATTAATCATTAATGAAATCATGTATGAATGTAATGTAGTGCTTCCTTTTTCTATTGGCGATTACAAATTGGCTGCTATTCTCAGTCTTTTACCGGACTAAGAAAACTCATTTCGTGTTATCAAAAGAGAGAAAGAGAGAGAGAGAGAGAGAACTCATTTCGACGTTATTTCAGTGTTATACGAAATTCACAATTTATCGTTGCCGCTTGATTGTGCGACACATTTAAATAACATTAAAGTGTAATGCATTCAAACAATGGTACAAGAGAAAACTATTTGAAAGATTTCTGAGGTGAATAAAAATCTATTTTCAGAAAGTATACCATCCTTTTTTGTTGTTGTAAGTTTAGATATAAGTTACAACTTTTATAGAGAAATTATACAAGGGCACATCAATACATATGAGACACTGGTCTAGAGACGTGTATTAAACAGATCACACTTTTATCAGAAAAGAAACACTAGTGTTTAGTGATATAGTCATCTTCATCAAAACAAGCTTTGGAGACAAAATTATTAAAGAATTACAAGAATACAAAATTTTGTGGATGCATTTTTCTCATGTCGATACTTTTTCCAAAGATGCAAAACGATTACACATCGGCTTTATGGTAATGATTTTTCAACAGGTTAGGATACATAATATGATCACTTTACTAAACAACTCCAACCAATCTCGGTTATATCTATTCTTTTTACAACACGTCTATCAATTAGCCTTATATCATATTTCCAGAGAAAATTATGGTAGAAGACATGGAGAAATTACTTCACCTCATGATCGACTCATCAAAGTTTTTGAAAAAAAATGTTCGAGAATAACTCAATGCAATTTGGGATATGGAAGACCAAAATATACGAAAGAGCTCCAAGGGTATGTTTGCCACAAGTTCCATGGCGTACACAAGAGTAAAAATTGACCAAATTAACAAAATAAATATTAACAGATGCTTTTTTGGTTTAATACGATTTGACATTCAATTCAAATAAATTAATAATAATGACTATACAAAATGTAATACTACTTATCAATATAAACAAAAAGCTAAAGTTTTTTGTTTTTGATAATTATGGTTTCATAACTTAGGTTCTCATTTATATATATTTAAATACTAAATTCTGAAAAGAATTTTCCAAGTCTCTATCTATGAATAGTAAAAATAGAATGAAAAACACTGTTTGAAGAGAAAGAATGAGAAATCCTAACATATGGGAATTTTAAAGGAAAATCAAAATTAAAAAATCAGTGGAATTGGTGAAACTAAAGGAGTAAACAACAAGGCATCATGAAGATACGGATAGAGAAGGGAAGAAGTGAAAGGAACCAATGAGAGATCTCGTGATCCAAGATGATGATGATTTAATGCTATAGTTTCTGTCGTTGTAAGCTTTTGCTTTTATTTTGGCATTAACTACATAACGTACGCAATAGCCTAACAATTGTTTTTTACTTTTTTTTTTTTTTTTTTTTTTTTTCACATTATAGTACTATAAGACAAAATTTCTATCTATCTTAACAATTTGAGCAATACAGCTTATGAAATGGGGTCAGCTATATATAGATAATATATGTATATACCTTTTTTTTTTTTTTCTTGAAGATATTATAACGGGGGATCTTTTCTCTGACCTCCCCAAATAATGATATCAAGTATATCAACATAGAAGATGTGAGCTCAAAACCAACTGATTTAGTGATTTTCATATGATATTCAACAAATCAAAAGAAGAATAAATAGTAGTAAAAGAGAAAAAGATAAAAGAAATGGAAAGAAAATCTAAAAATAAGAGAGAGCTTAAAAGGAAGTTGTTCTGGAGTCGACAAGTCCCGATCGTGAGTTCGATTAGATAGATGGTGAAGATATATATATGTGAGGCATTTATGACACAGACCATCTCCAACCCATCTCCATTTCTGCCTCCAAACTTGATTTTGGAGAAAAACCTTCTCCAATCTCACTCCATTTCCATTTCTAAAATGGAGATCTCTATATTTATCTCTATATTTGGAGACTTTTAATTTATTTCTCCATTTTGCAGCTGAACTTTTTTATTTATAAATCAGTCCTTTAAATTTATATATATTTAGATTTTATATCCAAATACAGTTAATTATTATTACTTTATACTTAAACTTATAAATAATAATTTTAAAATTCAACAATAGCATATATTACATAGAAAATAGATAATTCCAAAAAAAGGATACAAAATAGCATAACTAATAATAAAATTTAAAATACATAATATATATGACTTAAACTAAAAACTAAAAACAACTTAATACAACAAAGACTAATAATTGATCATTTGTGGGAAAAACACTCTATGGGTGCATAAACAAAAAATATTTCATATGAATGTTGTGTAATGTATTGTTGTTCAATAATAAATTTTAAATATAAATAATATACTAATTTATTTTTTGCTAAAAAGAAAATATTTTGGTCAAATTTGTAATTTTAATAATTAAAGGATCATTATATAAATTAATAATAAGATAGAAAAATAATATTCTAAGAATATTCTTTTTGGAGTTAAAAATAGAGAAATAGGTTGGAAGAAAACCATTTCTAAAATGGAGTTACTCCAAAATAAAATAAAAAATGAAGAAATGGGTTGGAGATGTCAGTATTTATCAATTGACCCCACTTTTTTTCTCCGTCATAACAGTACAAAACCTTGAACATAGTTTGATATTTTGATACAACGATCTCACTAAATTACAAATCAATGGACGATGTCACGAATACCACCACATTCTTTTTCTTTTTGCAATATCTGAATAAGTTTTGATATTCAAAGTCTTACAGTTTAAGTTTTGTTGTCAATTAAGTCTATATTATATGAAAAATCTCTTCTTATTAGATGACAAAACTCTTTCTCTTCGTAAAAATAAATAAATTACAAGTAATATATTTTACAAATTATATTATGTATACAATATCAATTTGAATTACAATTTAAGTGAATGAACAAACAGATGAACTCCTAAAATAGCATTGCTCTCGACTTGACACGGAAATAGTTTTGTTGTGTTCTCTTCAATCATGTACACTGCCTACTACGTAATGCTTGATAACCACCTTTCATTACTAAAAGTATTATGAAAGCCTAAAGTAGAGAAGGTTCACCAGAAAAGCCCAAAATCTGAAAAAAATACTTAGTTTGGTTAAATATTAATCGGGCTTGGAATGATAGAGACTATTTTATGTTTTTGATTACTAGGCTTGTTTATAGTTGGTGGCACTTGTATTGGTTTCCTGATTTTGAGGCCCACGTAATATCTTCAGTGTGACGATCAAAACGGCTTAATTATATTTTTGCGAGTAGTTTTGTTTTCACCGTCTAAATCCAAACCTAAAGCATGTCTTCATCTGGCCTCTTTCCAAGAATATTTCACGAATCGATCGATTAAGAAACTGACTTTGAAATTTTCCGGTGTTATTAGTTTAAGAACCCCAAGTTTACTAGGTAAGGTCCAGTTTCTAATTGGCATCCCATAATTAAAAATAAGAAAGAACCAGACATAATGATATACATGTTATGGAGTATGGACCACTCTACTTTCATAGGGTTTTTTTTCACAACCAAACCAAAAGTAAATTTTGATTCAAGATAAATAGGTTAAAAGATCTATCATCTCTAAGTAACATGTTATAAATCCTATATTATATTGAAACTAAGAAATGAATGGATACCAGACCTAACTTATACGTAACATGTTGAATAAAAATGTTGGAATTCTAAGACCATTCACAATCTTTTGAGTGTGACTAGAAGAAATGTTGACGATTCCCCTAGTAACAATAAAGTCTATTCTCTACGATGACCTTTGCTTTAAATGTAACATTTTTAAACCGTACGTTAGGCAGTTTGGTGAATCCTTATAGATACCCACTATGGCAAGACACCCCAATAACTTCCAATCCTAACATCTATTTTATGTTTACTCGTTACAATTTCAACATTGAAATGAAAATTCGACGCATAATATAGAATTAAAGAAGCAGAATTAATGAAGAAGATATACTTGCGATTTTGGATAATCTATGCGAAGGCAAAGACAAGAAGCACACATGTGATACTCTCGCTTGCAGAAAGATTTAAAAGAATTGATTTGACCATCTATGTCACTAAAGTATATTTATTTTTTCGATCAAGGGTCGTGAGAGAGTTTCAGAGTTAAGGTTATTTGAACTAAAGTAGTCTCAGGATGGGTGACTTTCCGGAAAGTGACTGTCGGAACTGTGTGGGTGAAGACAAAACACAGGGAAATATCATGTGGTGATTTGTAGGGACGATAACAAGTCTTTAAAGCCTCCCGGACGTAACAAACCGGTCGTTGGATATAGATGGACTCACGGGCCTAGTGAGAGGACGTGAGACCCATTAAGGAAGGTGGGCCCGTGGAATAGGATAGAAAATTGGTCCCACTAAGAGGTGGCGGTTGGGGTATTACAAGTGGTACCAGAGCCGAACTCAGACGAGTGTGGAGTCGAGTGGGCTCACACCGTCGGGGGTGACAGTCTCGGTGCGCAACGAGGACATTGCGATCTATTAGTGGGGGTAAATTGAGACACCCTGGTTTACGGAGAGGTTTAAAAGAATTGATTTGGTCACCTATGTCACCAAAGTGCACTTATCTTTTTGGTCAAAGGTCTTGAGAGAACTCCAGAGTTAAGCGTACTTGAGTTGGAGTAATCTCAAGATGGGTGACCTTCCAAGAAATGATTGGCCGAACTGTGCGAGTGAGAACAAAACACATGAAAAGATTATGTGGTGATTTGTAGGGACGATAAACAAGTCTTTACAATCTCTTGGACATAGCAAACCGACCGTCAGATATGAATGGGCTCATGGATCTAGTAAGAAGATGTGAGGCCCATTAAGTATGGTGAGCCCATGAACTAGGAGTAGACATAGGATCCACAAAAAGTGGCGGTCGGGACATTACAACACATAATAGTCACATACTAGAATGTATGAACAACCCTTAAGAACTTAAGTTAAGGGATATCTGGAGTATGGACAATATGGTACCATGAAGCAAGTTACGCATTTTGTTTATACTAAAAAGTAATAGCCATGTGCAAAGGATCTCTCAGCCTCATGGTTAATTTTATATATTGGTGAAATTATAGGTAAGTTTGACTTAACTAATGACAAAAGGATTGTGAGTTGTATTTTGTTATCTACTTGGATTATTATAATTAAATTTGCCATAGTTCAATGGTTTTTTTTTTTCGTGCGCCCAGATGAATTTTTTTTTGGAACAAATATGACCTTATATTAAAAACTTAAACAAGTTCAATACAAGGAGATAAAATGGCGTTTTTTGCTAACTCATCTGCTAACTGATTTAGGGTTTGGGGAATAAAATTGAAAGAGAAACAAGAGAAATTGCTGGATAAAACCGAGATATCGTGGAGAATCCGGTGAAGATCCTTTTGATGGAGCTTCGAAGTAACAGCTTTGACTAAACTTTGTGAGTCGGAGGCGAAAGAGAGGTGGGAGAGGCCTGATTTGATTGCAACTTCAATCGCAGTTAAAGTTGCCAACGCTTCGGCCACCAGAGGAGAGCGGACAGCAGTCACACTCCTTGATCCTTGGAAAATAATCTGCCCTTGAGGATTTCGGAAAACCCAGCTGATGCAGCATTCTAGAAGCTTCTTAGCTTCTTCTTCTTCTCCATGTTTCATTTTATGTTGGTGTTATTCAATTTCCTTTTGTTATGTTATTTTCTTTTCTTTAAGATTCTCTTTAGATGTTTAGCATTATTGAATCTAGGGCTAGCCGCTTTGCCCCTCTCTTCTATTTAAGCATTGAGCTTTATCTTTGTAAGGCAGCTTTTGATTTTCTAATAATATTGTCGAGAACTCTTCTCTTCAACAAGTCTTTGAACTCTTGCTTTTCTCTTTAGAGAAACCTAGAATTCTAAGCATATAAGTTTTGCTCAACAATCTCCTAGATTAGTTGAGATCTCTTGTATTTGTTCCAATACATATAAGTCTTGCTTAACAATCTCTTGATTAGTTAAGACTTCTTGTATCTCTCTTTACATCAGTTGGTATCAGAGACGAAGATCCTAATCATGCCTCCTAAGAAAAGTCTTCCACAACAGCATGAAGAACAACTTGAAGCGATGCATGACATGTTTTCAGAATTTCAACGTGGTATGCGTGATATGCTGCGTGAGTCAGTGGAAACAGCAGTCCGAACTTTGATTCAAGTTCCGCGATGTCCTCAAAGGTTGCCACGACGTGAAGATTATTCAGAAGAAGAGGAGGACGAAGACGAAGTCGTTGATAACAACCCTTTTGCGGAGCTTGGTGAATAGCGACAACGTCACGGTGTTTTGATGGCACCAAGAGGTGATGAAAATTGTTGGGAATCAGGTTTTAAAGTTGAACTTCCTGAGTTTTCTGGTAGCTTACAACCAAATGAGCTGTTAGATTGGATCAGTTCAGTGGAAGAAATCTTGTCATTCAAAAGAGTGCCCGACAGCATGTGTGTGGCGTTAGTTGCAACTCGTTTCAAGGGTCGAGCATCGACGTGGTGGCAGCAAGTGAAAGAACAGAGAGCTCGAGCAGGCAAAGAGAAAATAGCTACTTGGGAAAAACTGAAACGCCATCTGCGCAAAGCATTTCTCCCTTACAACTACTCTCGTACATTATACACTCGGTTCAAGAATTTACGTCAAGGCACAAACTCTGTGGATGAATACGCAGCAGATTTTTTTTCTCTATTAGCTCGCAACACAGTGACAGAAACAGAGGAGCAGGTTGTGTCTCGTTTTATGTATCGTAACACCCACTTGACTCCCAACCAGTGTTCTTTGATCGATTTACTCATAAATCTGCTAATGACACCAACAGGATAAGCCAAATCTGGCCTTTTTTTGATCATAGCATACATAATGCTCCCAACGACATTAGAGTATGGAACTGTCTTCATGTACTCCTTGTCTTTGAGCAGTTGCTCTTCCGTAGCAGCCTGTATCTTTAGATGAACTCCAAGTGGAGTGTCTTGCTTCTTTGCTTGATTCATCTTGTACAGTTCCAACACTTTTTCCAGATAACCTTCTTGGGAGAGCTTCAAAGTTCCCCTTTCTCGGTCTCTTATGATTTCCATTCCGAGTATCTTCTTCGCTGCTCCCAAATCCTTCATCTCAAATCTTTCACTGAGTTTCTGTTTCAAACTTGAAATCACACTCATGTCTTTCGCTGCCACCAACATGTCATCGACATAGATGAGCAAATAGATTTTAGAACCATCCTCAAAAGTCTTGATGTAAGTGCAGTTGTCTCTAGCACTCTTCTCAAAACCAATCTCAGTCATGAAACTGTCGAATTTCTGGTTCCACTTTCTTGGTGACTGTTTTAGGCCGTATAGTGACTTGTTGAGTAAACACACTTGTCCTAGCTGGAACTTACTCTCAAAACCTTCAGGGATCTCCATATAAATATTTTCGTCTAACTTACCGTGGAGAAATGTAGTCTTGATGTCTAATTGTTCCAGTTCGTAATCTTCTTCTACAACAATGGCTAACAAGATCCTTATGGATACGTGTTTCACCACTGGTGCGAAGACCTCTGTGTAATCAACACCTTCTCTTTGTGAATACCCTTTAGCAACAAGTCTGGTCTTGAATCTCGGTTTCTCAACTTCAGGAATCCCAGACTTACGCGTGAAAATCCACTTGCAACCGATGATCCTTTGTCCTTTAGGCGGTATGACTGCAGTCTATGTGTGATTCTTAAGAAGAGAATCCATCTCTTCCAGCATTCCACCTCTCCATAATTCCCAATCATCATCTCTTAGTGCCGCTTGATAGGTTGCAGGTTCTGTTTTATCTCCATCGAATGTGGTGACCAGAGCCTCCCCATCAAATTCATCTTCATCATCCGTTTCTTCTCCAAAGTAGCCTTCCACATCAAATCTCCTAGGATCAGTGATGTGTCTCCTTGCTCTATCTCGAACCAAATGATAACTTTCAGGTGAATCATGTGTAGGATCTTCAGGGACTGCGTTCTCCTCTGTTTGGTGATCGTTTTGAACAGGTGAGTGATCTCCCAGGGACCCTGTTACTTCCAGGAGATCTCCACCCAATCGTGTATCACCAGTTTCTTCAAGGTCAATGTCAAGAGAACCGCTTGATGCTTCTTCTTCAGATTTTTGATTTCCCTGCATCAGATCCTTGTAGACTGCATTCTCTTTAAACAATACATTTCTACTTACTGCAACTTTCTTTTCTTCTATTAACCATACGTTGTAACCTTTCACTCCTTCTGGATAGCCTAGGAACACACCTTTCTTGGCTCTAGGAACTAATTTACCTTCATCCGTATGAACAAAAGCAACACATCCGAATCTCTTTAAGTAGCTGTAAACTGGAGACTTACCTGTCCATCCCTTGTCAGGAATCTCAAAGTTTACTGCAGACGAGGGTGTTTTTTTTCATCAACTTCACTTCCGTGTTAGTAGCTTCAGCCCAAAATTTCTTAGGCATTCCAGAATCACTTAACATGCTCCTAACTTTCTCCATGATTGTCCGATTCATCCTTTCTGCAACACCGTTCTGTTGGGGCGTGTATGCACACATTCTATGCCTTGCTATGCCTCTCTCTTTGCAGAACTTATTGAACAGGTGATTACAGAATTCTAGACCGTTGTCGGTTTTTAAAATCTTGATCTTCCTCTCTGCTTGGTTCTCCACCAGAGTGCTCCATTCGACAAATTTCTCAAATGCCTCGTCCTTGTGCTTTAGGAAGTAAACCCATGTCTTTCTCGAGTAGTCATCAATGAATGTAATGAAGTACTGACATTTTCCCAAAGATATCGGCATTGATGGAGCTCCCCATAAATCTGAATGCACATAGTCGAGCTTATCTTTGGTACCGTGAGTAGCTAAGACAAAGCTAACTCTCTTTGCTTTCCCGTATATACAGTCTTCACACACCGTTAAGGTTGAGATCCTTTTCTTGTCGAGAAAGCCTTTCCTTGCTAGGATCTCCATGTTTTTCTGACTTATGTGGCCCAATCTCCGATGCCACAAGACTGTATCATCCGGTGATCTTTCAACTGTGAGAGAATGACCAGTTTCAGGTTTTCCTTGAAGAAGATAAAGCTTCTCATGTCTCTTTCCCACCAGAATGGTGTGATCTTCCTCTTTTATCTTTAGGATTCCGTTCTTGGATTCAAAACTGCATCCTTGCTCTTCCATAGTTCCCATAGATAGTAAATTTTGGTCCATATCAGGAATGTATCTCACTTGTGTGAGCAGTACTGTTGATCCATCCTCATTCCTGATTCTGACATTACCAATGCCTCTGACCTTTGATGTAGTTTTGTTTCCCATCCTCACTGATCCTCCTGCATCTTCGCTTATCTCTTCAAACCAGTCTCTCTTGTGAGTCATGTGGTAGCTGCATTTTGTATCCATGATCCACTCATTCTCCAAATTTACTTCTGCAGAATAAAGTGCTTAAGACACATAGAGCCCTGCCCCACCAGCTGAGTTTCCTTTCACCATTGCAGCTTCTCCTTTGCTGCCATTTCCCTGATCCCTCTTGTTTCCTTGTGGTTTGCCTTTGTTTGGACATGCGTTTTTGAAATGTCCTTCTTCACCACAAGTCCAACAACCTTTTCTACTCTTAGACTTGGATCGGGACCTATTCTTATTTCCCTTCTCCTTCTGCTCAGACCTTCCTCTGTTCTCAGTTTTGTCCTTTGCATACAATGCTTCAGCTTGACCTTTGATACTCTTCTTATTTGACCCAAACTCTAACTCCTTAGAGTATATAGCAGCTAGAACCTCATCTAGTGTTAATGTAGTTCTTCCAGTACTATATTTCAGGGTGTCTCTTAACTGATCAAACTACCTAGGAAGCGACATAAGCAACAGTATAGCCTGATCTTCATCTGATACTAACACTCCTGTATTCTCTAAATCAGCTATAAGATGAAGGAACTCGTCAATATTACCTTCAACCGACATGTTTTCGTTCATTTTGAAACCATAGAGCTTCTGCTTCAGATATATGCGGTTAGGAAGAGCTTTAGACATGTACAAGTTGTCTTGAGCTTTCATCATAGAAGCTGCAGTCTTCTCTTTCTTGATCTTCCTCAGTACTTGATCTGAAACGCTCAACACTATGGTGCTCCTCGCCTTTCTTCTTTTCTCTTCTAGAAGCTCGTCTATCTCCTTTGCTTCTTTTCCCTTTTCCTTGGTTCCACCTTCGTCACCTTTAGACTCCTCTAGATCTGAGACTGAAACTTGTGTTTCCGAGAGAGCCACCGTTAGACCCAAAATATCCAATTGAGCCATCAGCTTCTCCTTCCACAACGTGTAGTCTCCTCGTCCATCAAACTTCTCCACTTTGATCCTTGCCGACGACATGGTTCCTCTGCTTGAGCGGACTTTACAGAACCACCAAACAACGCAACCAACGCTCTGATACCAATTTGACAAGCTAAACAGAGGCTAAAGTTGATGTCTCTAACTTGAATAAGCGTCTGTCTAGGATCTAGAGAACTTGTCTAGGTTTGTTTCACGAACTCAAAACGCAACAGAAACCAAAACAGAACAAACCAAAAGAAAAACAGAGCATACCAACGAATGTTTACCCAATTCACTTCCGTTAAAGAGGAAGCTACGTCTGGGTCGGGATCTGACTCCCGGAATCCACTAATCACAGAGTTTAACACAGAAATCTAACACCCACTGAACCCCTTACAAGCTCACTTGATTCAATCTCTCTTGTCTCTCTCTGTTTCCCCAAGAACATAAAACACAAGTTTACTCTTTGTATATGTTCTCTCTACTTAACCTTATCTCTCTTTCACTGCATACACTTCCTTTAAATAGATGCTTGCTTAATAACCCTAGTTCCCCTTCTAGCTGCTTCTACAAGTTGCCTCTTCCTTGGCGTTATTGTAGTGACATCACTCGGTCTCTTTGCAGGGAGCAAATAAGACGAATTCCTCTTTTGCTTTTGCTTTAACAAACTCGGCGGCAAAATTGGATTGTTGCAGCTTGTGGTCCTGAACGTGAGTCATCACTTGAGCTGGCACTACTTGTCCTCCAAGCTTCTTTTGAATTTTGTCTCATTCTTTGTTTACTAATCCTAACAAGTACCCTAAAGAAAATTTTGATAGGTTGTTCATGGGAGTCTCAAATCATTTGAAGATGAGTAATCCAAAGATCACGAAGCCTTTCTTTCACATATACGCGTGATATGATAGAGAATAAATTATAAAGTAGATTCCTAAAAACTTCGGTAGATTATTAAAAAAAAATCAATAGATTATGGAGAAAATTTTCATAATATAATGAACTTTCTTTTAAGTTCTAACTATAATTCTATGAAATCAGTATATTTTTTAGTCATTTTCTAAATAGGTAATTTCACATGTTAAATATCATATTTATCCATTATTTACATAACAAATCAAAATACATTTAACAAAAAAATGAATATTTATTTTAGTTTAATATTAAATATATTAAAAATAAATTAGACAATTTTTTATTTAGTTGATCATAAAATATTATTTGGTATTTGGTAGATTTTTCTCAAAAATCATATTTAGTGTATGGTGTACAATATATTGTGTTTATGGATGAATTTTGTGGACAATGTATGATTTTGCATAATTGTAAACAGTAAAATAAAATTGAAAAATAAAATAATATTTACATGTTGAAAGTTGATAAACTTTTTTATATAGGTCAAAAAAGAAATCATGCATTTTTACGGATTTTAATTAGATTTTAAATATTTTATCGTTAAAATAATTACAAAACTGCAGTAGGAAATGTTACTCCTTAATTCAGTTTGTTACCGATCAAAGCCAACAACCCCTAATCAAAGAAGAAAACTTGACAAATATATAAATTATCCACAAAACCGCATGCTTGTACATACTATTTTATTGATATGGAGGTAAACGTCATATTCTTCCCTTCAAATTGGAATGTGTTAACATCGTCCAATATAATGAGTAAAGCGTCAGGATTTTTACTGCTAAACGTTTTTGTAAAAAATTTAGCAAGTAACAATGACTCTGTGCTTGGTAAAATTTTTGGTTTATGACTAAATACACCTCATAATCATATTGTATCCGATCCAACCTTGAATACAAAGGCTGTTTTATTTGTTTTATTTTCTGGTTTATTTATTTGTTTTCATATTGAAAATAAAGGTTATAAAGACTAGACATGTTATAATTATGAAGTAACCCATTGTCAGCAAGCTTTATTTCCACACTGTTTCCAAAGATTAGCTAGCCTAAAACATGAACTCACAAACAATCTTTAAAATGTATCAGTGTTTTTGTTCGATATGAACATTTTGTTGGGACGTGTTAACACAAAAAGTCACCTGAATAATTATCTATCTATGGGAAGAAGAAGTATATATGATACATAAATTATGTGATTGCTTTAAATCAGTTTTACTTTCTACGGAAACTGTCAGTCAGCTAGAGTAACATAATTCTAAGGATGGTTTAAATACTTCACTTTTAGAAGAAACCACAAAATAACCAACGACCAAGAGAAAAATTTCCCAACATGTGTTATAAAATAACTAAATCCGCTCTAAATATATACAGTTGCTACAAAAAAATTTCTTCTAGTCTTGAAAATATGACTCGTTTCTGCAATAGTTTTCCCCTGAAAAATGGAATTTGTAAGACTCTCTTCTCTTTTTCATCTATATCGTCGAAAAAGTCTCTTTAATTTGTTCAGTTTCGAATACAGAACTGACATATCAAAGATTCACGGTGGAGATAAGCTAGTTCCTCAGGTTCCGTCTATAGAATCTGGTGGGCTCAAAATGCTCAGTCTTCATCAAGCGTCTATGAAATAGAAGAACTGAAAGGTATAAAACGAGATTAGGGCAAAAAAGGTTTATCACAAAGACCTGGAGAAGACTATCTAGAGACATTTTACCCTGTATGTAATCTATGTACTTGAATTAAGAAAACTATAAATAATCTATAACTTCTCGGTTTAAACTGAAAACATATTGCATTCTTTCTATTATGTAGAAGAACGGAAATGGTTTACTTTTTATATAAAAAATGGTATAGGGACCTTTCGTAGCAAAAGGACGACGACCTTTCAAGATCGTAGGGGGGAAAAGGGAAATGACATCTTGGGGATCGACTTGCAGGCAATATGACAAGCAAAACTGATCTGACTAGATTCCAACTTAGTGCATACATGACCATGGCAACTCAAACTTAAAAAAACAAAGTTTACTTTTTTCATAAATGTACTTAACTTCTTTAAAATGCACAATGAGATTAGTTAGACAGGTCATTAATCATTCAATCGCTCAACTATATAAACATGTAGTTAGATGCATCTAAGGTATCACATTTGATTTGAACCTTCACATACTAGCTTGAAGAAGAATTTAGCAAAGCAAGATTAATAACAATTAACTGAATATGGCAAGTCTTAAGTTATGGGTTTGTCTTATCTTGCTTCTACTCGAGTTCTCGGGGAATCAATGCCGGCCACTGGTTGCGGAAGAGAGGCCTTCGGATTCAGGGAACATAAGAAAGATTATGAGGGAACTTCTCAAAAGATCAGAAGAGCTGAAGGTGAGATCAAAAGGCGACAAAACGATCCTAGGCAATACCCTTGATTCAAAGCGGCTCAGCCCTGGTGGACCGGACCCAAGACATCACTAAAAAGACGTGTAACTTTTTAACTTTTCGGTGAGGTTTAATTCAAATTTGTAACGTCGGCACAGGGCATAAGGGTTATTTGGCGTAACTCTAAGGTTACTATCTTGTTAACGTTGAGGTCATAATCTTGAAGTATGGTCATAATCATGCGAACTAGATAATGTGGTTGTTTTTCCTTAATTAATGGGGTTTCTTTTGTGCGTACCAAAATTATGAGAAATTGGCATTTATCTTTTTTTTTCTTTTTTACCGTGGCCACGAAAATATTAGTATTTCGTTGAACTTATCCACAATTCAAATAGGAAAATAAACACGGTTAAAAATAAGCTGACCAATTAAGATTGATTTCCACTGAACGCGTATTAAACCATTGCAATGATGTTTTTATTCGACACTGAATTCTGAGCTTAACGTGTGTTTAAGTTAGAAATCGAATTTTCCAAAGTATTATCAATCGCTACACTTCTAACCCATTTCTCTGATATTCTAATTGAATAATTCCGAAGATACTTTTAAAGCGAGGCTTTGATCATCAAAGAAAGTAAACTAATGGTTAGACCATATATTATAAATAATTTTTGGTGAGAAGTACGTACTCATATAATATATAATGGAATACAAAAATCAACCTATTCGAATAATCCCACTACTATATTTGCATAGATGTGCCATATATGTCACGACAAAATTCGCAATCAGTCGAAAGTGGATGTTAACACATATGATTATCTCATAAAGTACACATGCACTGCACGCATGCATTAGACAACGATGTGTCTCCAAATATTTTTTGTATCTAAGAAAATTTGCGTACCATTTCGCTCAATGTAGAACTCGGTCGAGGGAATTTCGGAACTTATCTTTTATCCTCGTCTTTTAACTGTCCCATGACTACCGGGAACAAGAGATCAATTAAAATTAAGTCAATAAGAAAATCCTATATAATTGAACATAGAAAATATTTTAGTGTATGTCTTCTGGATACGTAATATTCTAACGAGAATCGGATAAGATTAATACATGATGACTAAGACATGCATGTTTGTAGGATCACCGTTGTGTTGTCATCTGAGTTTGAATATGTCAGTATATTATTAAAAAGGAAAAAAAAAACTGTTTTAAGGAGGGTTTATGTAAACTTAAATGATACAAAAATTGCCTAATTGATGAAATACTCTTAATAAAGTAAAATGGTTCAGAATTCTTAATTAGGACTTATTTGGGCACATGCATAAATGATAAATGGTCTTTACGACCAAAATACAAAATTAATGATTCTTAAGGGCATTTACTTATATTGCAGAACCTCAAAATTAAAATTCTTAGATTTTTTGATATGTTGGATTATTGATAGATGATATGGTATCCAAAATAAACCCTGACCTAATACGAATGGTAATATATGTTTCGGTTTGGGGTTATATTTATGCTTTAATAGGACGTATCTTTTTTCTTTTTCAAGAAATTTGGTTTTAATAATATTTTCTCTGTTAATTTCATTTTTTAGTTCTGACATTACAAACTGAATCCATTTAAATAATTTTAAGATATGGTTTGAGTTTCTGATCGACTGAGCAGTTTTTATTATTTCTGTTCTTTTTGTATTAGGTCATCTCCTTTAACTTGACTGAAACGACGGATTAACACAATAGGTCAAGGGAAAGCACACATGACAAAAACCTTTGCTGCTTGGTAATGCTTACCAACTCGAATGGCATTAATTTGTATACTCGTGTTTGACTAATTTAATTTTGTCTTATATGGCATAATGCATTATATTTGTTAAATCATTCTCGAGGTTTACCACCGGTTTGTAACTGAATATAAATCAACACGTATGGTTAATGCGTTTTTTAGATAAACTTACCTAAAAAAGGAATATAAAAAAAAATGTTGTCTTATCTAATTACTGCAATTTGAACTTTAGTTCAGAAACTCCATAAGAAAAGTATAATAGGAACAAATTATACGAACTACTGAAGAATTATGCTTACTACAGTTAAAAACAAAGAGAAGCCTTCTTCAGAAATCCAAGAATCCCTGGTTCGTTCAAAGTTGCTCCAATCTTTTGTAGCTTATCAACCTTTCCCACCCCATCATCCCACCTCTCCCACCTCTGACCTCTCCTACTCCCACTTTCCCCCCTTTCATATATTTCATCTCTCTAGAAAAACTCTCCTATGCAAAATGGTCCTTTTACTGCCACTTAAACGCATTATGTCACTCAAACATGAGGAAAAAAGACTAAAGAAATTTGAGGAAGAATCGTTGAAAGAATAATCCATAGTTACCATCACCGAATCCGGACAACCCCAAGATCCAAATTGTTATCTTTTTTGAAGAGAAGAAGTTCATACAGAATTTATTGGAGGTTATTTATTTGGTAAGTATACGTCGTGCTAGTTTGGTCACATAATATTGTTCTAAACCATAAATGGACAAGAGAGCACTTAGATATTCAAGTTTCTCTTATTATTATTTTTTGTAATAACTAAGAAGTTCTGAACCGAATTCATACATTTTTTCATACTCGAAACCAGAACAAATTATATGGTCTCGTCAGACAACTAAGCTTTTGCTTGAGATATTAATTACTAGTTGAACTATTAGTTCTTGGCACTCAAGTTCAGATCTCCAATAAGAACAATAATGATTGTTAGAGGTCTTCATCTGGAAAAAGAAAATCTTGAGAAGCATCTCTCTCGTATGTTGGTATATGTATAACACGTACTTTAATATAGTCATGTATTCATTCCTCTATGAGCTCATCTTCGAAGTATACTTTTTGACCTGATGACACTAGACAGATTATATTATGAGTTTGGCTTAGTTAGACAGGCCCTATAAATTGAAGACTATACAAGGAAACTTACCGATGATAGCCCATGTTAAAATTCAACCGACTTTATCAACGTCCAATAGAGAGGGGATATAGTTAACGTGTCCCTCTTGAGGTTGATTTGAATTCCTTCAACAAGCTCATACTTCAAAAGAATTTGGCCATGTATTGAGAAACTGCCTTGAGATATCACAAATCCTTCTCCACCCTTAGTTTCTCATGCTCTTCCTCAGACCATACATATTTAGACATATTACAATTGTACAAAAGATTCTATTTATTACAAATACTAAGGCATTTTGTAGAATTTTTTAAGAAAAAAAAATATTTTGAGTTTAAATGGTTATGACGGTCAGAATAAACAAATCAATAAACAGTTTAATCATTCTATTTTTAGGACGGATAACAAACCGCTGCAAACCAACTTTATTTGTATATAAAAACTGTCTGTAGTTGGTCTACAGCGGGTTTTTTTTTTTTAGATCAGATGTGGACCATAATTGATGAATGGTGAATAAAAATAGGTTCAATCCCTCAACGGTTTTGTCCACTTCAGCCACTGCAAGCCTAAACCATTCGATCCGTTAGTAAATACGTACACGTAGGGTTAGAAACACCATTTGCATCATTTTTCTCTTGCTGGATAGCCTTACCAACTTTTAATACATATGAGTATTATTTCTATTTAATTAATGTTTATAGTTCTTGCTAGCAATTCACAAAGAAGACATTTCTTGTATAGATATTAACTCAAAGATGAACAGTATGTAAGAGTGTAAATTCGGTTCTGGAAGATGCGACTTATTTAAGGAAACCTAAGTGATTCTATATATAGGTAAAATTAGAAGAATAAGAAGATAAGATATAATGAAAAATAGTGACGAATAAAATAAGGTACGTACGTATTCCGACCTAATCACATCAATATCATACATAATATATCCATGCAACTAATTAACTCCATCCACTACTTGGTAAACTATTGACATGGCCACTATATCTTGATCAAACTAATAGTGAGAATGGTTTCAACGAAGGTTAAAAGGCTGATTAAAACTAATGAGTGGGAACTAGATATATTATGCATATTATTCGTAGGTATCTTAACTAATTCAGTGGCCACTACATATAGTATTATATTTCTTTATCCTTAACTTTTTCTATATCTGTAAATAGATTCACTTAAGCTTCTTCTTTCATCATCTCTTCACAGTCAAACTAGTCTACTCCCCCAACCCCCAACTACTAATCTTTCTAAAATTCATTTGGTTTAAGATTCCTCAATATGGCTTCTAAAGCGTTATTGTTATTTGTTGTAGTCATATTTCTGTTGGTAATTGGAATGGAAGGGAGGATACTTTGGGATAATTCAAAGAGTAAAGATAGTGAGAGCAACGATCTTTTGCGACGGTTAGGGTAAAATGTTTCTGAACTAAAGCGTATTGGTCAGGAGCTTTCAGTCCGAAATGAAGTGGATAGGTTTTCTCCAGGAGGACCTGATCCTCAACATCACTCTTATCCTTTCTCGTCAAAACCCTAATTTGACCAGAGTCCTCATGTTGCACCAGAGTTTGTGTTGTACCCTGCATGTATAATATTTTATTTATAATTACTAGTTTACGTCAATTATTGTCGACTTCCGAAGTCAGTGTGATATTTGAAATCATATAAGCTGCAAGATGGAGGGTCTCCTGAAGTGTACTTGTAATAAACCAAATCTTGTTTCTCCTCGATGATACTGGTCAACTTGTGGAATCAAAGCAAGGAATCCAGAAACTGGCAGTGGAGTACTTTCAAAAGCTTCTCAACGATCAAAACAACGTAAATCCTCCATCTGTGGCAGAACTCGCGGTATTGATTCCCCAACGCTGCTCTGCATCCGCGCTTCAAATCCTCTCTCGCCCTATAATTCCCGTTGAAATAAAAGAGGCGTTTTTTGCTCTTCCGAGAAATAAAGCTCCAGGGTCTAACGGATATTGTGCTGAGTTCTTTACCTTTCATTGGGATACTGTTGGTCCTGACATGATTGCTGCAGTTCAAGAATTTTTCACCACTGGTCGTTTGTTAAAGCAGTGGAACTCCACAGTGCTCTCTCCCATCCCAAAAACGCCAAATGCAGATTCAATGTCCCAGTTCCGGCCCATTGCTTGCTGTAACTCGATCTACAAGGTGGTTTCCAAGTTGCTAACCAATAGACTAAAGGCAGTTCTACCGGATCTAATTGCTAACTCGCAGTCAGCTTTCATCCCGGGCCGGTTGCTGGTTGAAAATGTGCTCCTAGCCACTGAACTGGTCCAAGGATATAACCACAAGAACATATCTGAAAGAGATATGCTCAAAGTAGACCTGAGGAAGTCTTTCGACTCAGTTAACTGGGAATTCATCATCAACGTCCTCAAGGCTATGGGTTTTCCTCCATGTTTTGTAGCCATGATCAGTGAATGTATCACAACTCCCTTGTTCTCTGTATCGGTAATTGGTGAGTCTTGCGGATACTTCAAAAGTACTAAAGGACTAAGGCAAGGAGATTCAATATCTCCATACCTATTCACAATAGCAATGGAAGTGTTCACTATCATGCTCAACAATAGTTATAACAACAATCTTGTTGGCCATCATCCCACGGGAGTCACCCCCCAGGTATCTCAGCTAGCCTTCGCCGATGAAATAATGATCTTTTTTGATGGTAGCAGCAGGTCTATGGAGAGTATCACAAAAGTTCTGCATGATTTCGCTCTTATCTCTGGCCTGACCATGAATAAGGACAAAACCGATCTTTTTCTAGCTGGAGTGAACCTGAATGAAACCTTCTGGTGGTCTTCACTTGGCTTCAATCTAGGTTCACTTCCAATACGGTACCTTGGCTTACCGCTCATGCATAGGAAACTTTGGATCTCAGAGTATAGACCTCTGCTTGACAACATATCAGCAAAATTCTCCTCCTGGACGGTTCATGCTCTCTCCTATGCTGGTAGAAAGGAATTGATCTCTTCAGTTATCTATGGGATCTACAACTTCTGGGCCTCTGCCTTTATCCTCCCAAAAGGTTGTATCAAGAGTATTGAAAGCCTATGCTGAAGATTTCTTTGGGGGAGGTGATATCACAAAAAAAACGCAAGCAAAGGTATCTTGGAATAGTCTATGTCTACCAAAAGAGGAAGGATGACTCGGGTTTCGGTGCTTTACTCAATGGAACAAAACACTTTGCTTGAACCTGATCTGGAGACTTCTCACTGCTAGGGACTCACTTTGGGCAGATTGGTTGAGAAATAACAAAATTAAGGACGGATGTTTCTGGCAGCTTGAGATAAAGCAACAAAGCTCCTTGACTTGGAAGACCTTACTTCAGCTTCGTCCTTATGCAATGCAGTTCCTGAGATGCAAAGTTGGAAATGGGCAGCGAGCCAACTTCTGGTTCGACTGGTGGACTCCATTTGGACCACTAATCAAACTGCTAGGAGATACTGGACCTGCACAAACAGGTATCACACTATTTTCGACAGTAGCTCAAGCATGCTCCTCCACAGGATGGTCAATCTGCTCAGCACGATCACCTCAAGCAGAACTCCTGCAAATCCACCTGACAACAATCCCCTCCCATCTATTTCGACAAAAGCTGACTTGTTTCTCTGGAAGACGGAAGACGAAGAATCCGAAAAAATCAGTGAAAGTAAAACATGGGAAGTACTTAGACGAAAACAGGAATCTCTCGCCTGGACAAATCATGTCTGGTACAAGGGTTATATACCACGACACACTTTCATGCTGTGGATCACTCATCTCAATAGGCTCCCAACTAAAGTAAGGCTAGCAAACTGGGGTTTCGATATTGTGACTACTTGTTGTCTCTGCGGTCTTGAGCCAGAAACACGGGACCATCTTTTCCTACATTGCGGCTACAGCGAGGCATTATGGTCAGAGGTTACTAGGAGGTTAGGATACTCTCCTTTCGTTTTTCACACTTGGACTGCTTTCTCGACCTGGTTGGACATTGATGATGCCACATCCCCAAAAACCCTCTGTCTTCTTGTAGCACAGGCTCTCATCTACTCCATTTGGATTGAAAGAAACAACATGTATCACAATAACACCATCACTCCAGCACATATCCTACTCAAAGCTCTTGACTGGCAAGTATGGGATGCCATCCTCACTAAGGCCCATCGAAAGAACTTTCGAAGATTATTGCTAGTGTGGCTCAGAACCATTTAGGTGACTTTAAAGTTGGTTTTCCATTATAGATATCCCATGTTTTTATTTTTTTGGGCAAGGATTATCTCAAGTTTCAAGCTATTGTAAACATTACAATCCGATTTTCTTAAATGAAAATTCACATATTTACAAACAAAAAAAAAAAAAAAAAAAAAAAAAAAAAATTTAATGACTGGAACCGATATTTTATTTTATGCTTTACGCGAACGACCAACTCAGTATATTTAGGCATGCATGCTATAATAGAATTAATTATACGTTTTTTTTTGTTTCCACAGCTCTTATATATCTTTACCATTATATTACCCAAACAATACTTTAACCACGGAAATAAAACAAAATAATAGTTATATGAAATAATAAGTATCATATTCATACAACGTTTAAAAAGTTGGTTAACCACCATAGAACGATTAGTCATCCTCTAAGCTCAGCAACAAAAAATTGACATTGTATTCAATAGTATCAAGTTATCCTATTTTTGAGCACAAAGCAGTCTGACATCTTCAAGTTTGATGTCTTTAACGCCAACAATATCCAGAGGCAGACCATCAACCAGATATAGTATACATACCTTGCCCATAATTACATGCAACATAGTTTCGTTTAATGTTATATGTTGTGGTGTTGAATGAGGCCTATAGCTGAGTATCGAAGAGTCCATCGAGCTAAAACTATGTGCTGAATTATATGTGCCTCCCATCTTATATTGTAATGTAACTCAGTTTGTTGCTTTGATACTAGTTACGTTATTAGGTGTTAAACTCAAAATCCCACTCACCCAAAATATATAAACAATACAAAATGTGAGAACTACATCCACTTCCTCTGTTCTGGATTTCACCTTTATCAACTGGATTGTTAATAAAAAAACATTTTCTATTGTCAGCTTTACAACATTAGATACAAAACAAATAAAATATAAGCTATAAGAACATGAAAAAACGAATGCATATATATTCAAAATATCTAAAATACTCTTACTGGACACTCTTAATGAACACTCTTAATTATATTTTATGCTCGATCCTCTGCTTGCAAAACAACTCACTCCCAAAATAATGGTTTTAGACATGAGTTTTATGAAAGTTATCGACTTGTAAAATTTAGTTATGGAGTGAAGGGGATAAAATCTTTAAAAGTGTAGAAAATATAGTTTTTGTTGGAGTCGATTTTTATTCTATTAATGAGTCTAAAGTTTAGTTACTAGGTTAGGTTGGATGGCCGGTCAAGGCAGATTTGAATGGACAATTTAGAATCAATCTAATTAAGAAAACTAATCATCCATGGCTCATGGTTAGTCTAAGGAAGGTTGAAACAGTCTGTTGAGAACAAAACATTATCGTGTGCGTTTGATTGTTTGAATATGACATGCTAATTAGAACATTTAAGAATATGATGCGAATATAATTGTTGATGATTGACGTTTGAGGTAGTAGTTATGAAAGTAATATGTGAAGTGATATTATGTGTGCCGTGCGTGTGATGGACTGAACCTGATAGGATTCGGCTATCCGATCATGTGGTGGATCAATATCGATAGTCATGATAGGTCTTGATTATCCGGTTATAGGAACATTGAGACGGACACACGTGATCGGTAATTTGATGGTGAAAATATCAGATAGACGGTCTTGATTCGATTGGATCATTCGATTGGAGTTTAAGATGGATCATAACCAAGATTAGGTCATAGGTCGTGAGGAATCAGAATGGACTATTTCGATAGGACCCTGTTTTCCAAACGTATGTTATCAGGATATACTATTGTTGGGGTTATGTCATCCGATTACTATGTTGGGGTTATGTCATCCTATTACTATGTAGACTGTGTGTTCATTGGATATTGATTGGCTTATGTGAGAGAATGATGTTGAAGAAAGATCTGACATGTAACGAACATGACATTGTGTGATTGATAGAACTGGTTTATTGGATGATTATCGTGTTAGTATTGGACTGATCATTTTCACTAGATAATTGTTACGTATAATTCTTTAAGTGATCTAGGTAAAAATTGTGTTAGTATTCGAAACACTCGAAATCATCATGGATTTAATAAATTTAGATTTAGGTAACCGTTGATAATAGTGTCGTAGGCTTTAAGACGTTTAATCAAACAAATAATCAAATTTTTAATAAAGTATGGAATTTTTTTCCTCGTGTTTAACTGTTTTGAAATATTGGAGTGTTTTCAAAGTCTTAAACCGACCAGATTTAATTTTACTTTTAGGTTGGAGTGTTTCACATCATGAGATCAAACAGCAGTTTTTGTGATGTTAATCCGCTGTACGGTTTTATCCTGAATCACCGGACTGTACATTTTGTATATGTGGGCATTCATCACTTGCCTAATAAATCTGGTTTAGTACTCACATGGTTAGCGTTCCAAAGGCTATATTATAATTGGAGGAAAGCAACCTGCAGGTCCATCTCATCTCATCACTTCTCCTCGACAATTCTTGGTTTGGTTCAAGAATTTTAAATTAACTTCTTTTAATTTATTTATTTCAAATTAGACGGAAAACTACAAGAAGTAAAAGTCACAAGTCTTTTTTATTTTTCTAAACTTCTCTCTGAGTTCTTATTGATCAATGAATTTAACTTTCATATTTAAAAAGGATTTGAATTAATGCACTATACAATACAACAAGAAAAAGCTTGCGTCATCGAATTTTATCTTTTCTAAAGTAATACCAACTCTAAATCAGTTTACCTTTTAAGAATAGCATTTTTAATTATTAGTCTCACATGAAGATTATGATGTTGATAAAGAAAAAGAAAAATGACGTCAAAGAAAGCATGTAAATGGGACGGTGACCTTCGAAAACCTAAATACATGAACCGTGGCGAATTGTTTGGAACTATAGTGTGGTGGTCACGTAAAAGAAATCCACTTTGCATAGTTAGCTCTGATGCTCTTTGTTTCCAATTATATATTGCTATCACTTTTTAATATGTAATGAAAATATATACTAATACTATGTTGGTAAAAGAATTGTAGTTAAATCACATATTATTTTATTGTGGTATCTATACCATAGGGCGATATCAACAGAAAATATATTTTAAAGAAGTTCAAGAGGTAATAGGATTGGGTTATAGTCAATACGGATAAATTATTAGAAGTTAACCGGCCGAGCCATAATATAATCGAATATATAGAATTTTGGTTTTAAACTTCTTGGTATATTATTAAAAAAAAAAGTGTAGTATCCATGCATGATATTTTTTGAAAAATTGATCGTCGGTACAAAACGTTATGTATTTGGACTTCTGAAAAATAGTCGTGTACAGCCAAATTTAAAAAAAAAAAAAAAAAACTGATGTGTTTATATATAATTGCTAGTGCAAAAGAAATGATGACGGACTAGTACATAAACAAGCTAGTTAACAATGATTCGTTGTCACTTGATAAATGTTAAAGTATTTTACTTGATAAACCGATTGCGATCTAGAAAGATGTTAGAATTGAAATATATGAATAATAAGTGACGAATCAAGAAATTATTTTTACCAGAATCGTAAAATAAACATTTTTTCACATAAATTATAGTGTATAATATATTTTGAACTAACACACAAAATGATGTCGTTTTTAGTCAATCCAATACCACATAGAAACTATGAGTCATCTGATTTAGCACCGTTAAACTTCGACTTAACACCATTCGAACAATTGTTAAAACTAACTACATTTTATATAATTCAAATAGTATATTTAAATTTTAACACAATTCAGATTATTATTTGTAGAATAATGAAATATAGATATAAAAAACTTTTGACGAATAGTTGTTATTGGTTTTGGCCGTTTTCCTAAATGTACTAGAGCCGAGCGTGAGTAAACAATGTTGGAGATAGTTTTTCTACATTTTGAAATAACTTATGTTTTTGCTTTCAACCATAAAACTATAAAACTCTGCTGATGCGTAATAATGTGCAAAAAGGGACTCGTAATATCTATAAATGGACAATGTCAGATTTGACATTCGGCAGGGAGGTAATGCTAATGTTAAAAAAAAAAAGATATATGTTGATACTACTAGCATTCTTAAATTATTTTTAACTTACGAAATTAAGCAACAAATCAAGATTTTTAAAGATAAAACTTTAATTTCCTTGATATATATATATATATATATTTTACTTTTGTCAACAAAATCAATATATATATATATATATATATATTTAATTATTTTCTAATGTAGGTAAAGAATGTGCACAAGAAACAAAGTATTCCAAATAAATACATGATGACTGTATATACTTATTTTATGTATATACTAATGTGCACAACAAACAAATTATTCCAAATAAGTACATGGTGACTGGATACTTTTTCAAATATAGTGTTTCTTTGTTATGTTTTCCGTTTTTAATTCAATAGGTTTTTTAGCTTTAAGTATGAGTAGACTTTGTCGACTAAGGATATATCTATAAGAAATTAAATATGAAAATAATATCTAACTAACAATACCTTATACCTAGATTCTTAATAATGCGTGTTGAACAAAATAAAAAGATTCTTAATAATGCATGTTGAACCCAAAAAAAAAGGATAAAAAGAAGTCTAATGCGTCCATTATTATATAGATTTTTATCATATACAAGCGTACGTCAATTTTGTTTTTCCTTTTCTTTTCTTAAATATAAGCGTCGATCGATTCTAGTCATTAACGACGATATTAAGAAGTGAACCTTCAGTATGATATCAAAATGGTTGTCCCATGAAAGGCTCAAAGGGTCGATAGGAATGTATAGAATATACACATGCATGTGCCAATTAACTGAATAGTCACTATTTAAATGATAATTGTTTCTTCTTCTTTTATTTTTTTTGTCAAAGTTCACTACACTTATTATTCTTTTCGGGTGTATCACACCTATGCATGATACAATGCACAAAAAGAAAAGGTTTATGGTATTAGTGGTCAAAATGATGACATCCACGGTTCGACATGATGTATTCTTTAGAAATAAGTAATGGTGATCTTATCTCTCTTTTGCTCATTCGCAAACACAATGCTCAACAGTTTTTATCTCGTCTGGCCACCATCTTTTGTTGATGGAGCCTCACCGGCGATTTGTCTTTATGTGTCCAACGTTTGCTATTGAGACAAATCTTCTATACATTTTCCCTAAACTCTATATCCAATCAGCTACAAAACGCTGCAAAATCTAAGATTTATATATTGATTTTCAAAATAAGACAGTCACTTATTATATATGCAATGAAATATAGTTTTTCTTTTCGCAATTGTAATCTAAAATAGTATCTCAGAGATGTGTACTAATCCATTACAATCAGCTAAAACAAAAAAAAAAATCTTATGAATCTTCTTATAATATAAATTTTTATAGAATAATGTAAAGATCATTTCAATCATGGGTGGACACAAAATGAACATCATATTAATTATATTTTTGTTCCGCTCCATTTTTTAAGATCAATGATTTTCTTAATTGTACATGCTTCATACACCGAGTATTTATCAATTGTTCAGATATCTTTTTCAATCTAGGTATTCTATGATGATTTTTTAAATAAAATTATAATCAAATTTGATAAAATAGATTGCAATATTATACTTATAGTAAGAACAATATTACCATATTAAATAAAATGTTAGCAAAGTATTAAAAGGGACATCCCAATAGTTTGAAATGATCCAGTTCATAGTTATGTCGAAAATAGTAAAAATATTTAAGGCAACGTAAATCCAAAAAGTTTTAATTATTATGGGCTGTCTTCATTGTAATTCTATTCCGATAATGTTTATCATCCTTCTTGGATAACTAAACAATTTTATAATGATCTTATTAGATTATTAATTCAATTAGGGACTTGCGCGGGTTGCGATATCCCCTTTATAATAAAACGGAAGTACACAACATTATTTTGTAGACTATATAATTTTAATAAGTTGGTTACAAATATGTTATACATTAATGATAGATTAATTGATTACAAATAGGTTATACCGAAAAATCTTAAAGAGAATATTCTAAAGAATCATATCATCTAACTTATCATATTAATTTCCTTTATTAAATTATCCATCAAATAAAATCATTTGATATCTAACTTAACATATTAATTTGTTAATTATTATTATACTTCACCTTTCATTTTTATATATGAGTCTATTTTGTGAAACAAATAAATTATCATATTATTTATTATAATTAAAAATAGTTTTATTTTCGGATATACCACAAGTTGAATTTTTAAAAACAAATATAAATTGTTCAATCTATAAAATATTCAAGTTTTAGTAATATTATTCTTTAGAAATAATACCTATTGAATTAAAAAATTTACTGGGTGACAGGTCAAAATTTGAATATTTAAATTTAAATTTACAAAATTATGTCTTATATTGACTTTCAAGTCATGATGTAGAGTATACATTGTTGGAATAACTTCACATATATAATCTAATACAACATATTAAAATTTTATTTTAAAATAGAAAATATACAAAATTTTGAATAAAATAAAATTTAACCAGTGTTCTAGCACGGGTACTTATTTAGAATCATTAACAATATAAAACTTACAAAATATGTGTCTTTTTTCAAACCATCATATTTAGCATATGATTTTATTGCATAATGTTTTATCCAAAAAAACTTTTAAAAACAATCACATAAATTAAATTTTATATAAAAATTACAATATAAATAAAATGAATTTCAATCCTTGCTCTAGCAAGGGTCATAATCTAGTTGGTTAATATAATTGGAAGTGCAACATATTTTTATTTTTTATCATACTACAACTCTATGAGTAAATTAACAAAGTAACGTCGACGAAATAAACTGGATCTTACTAACTTGCAAATTATGCATTTAGCATCATTTTGAAGGGTTGTATCTGCTAGGTTGAGCCCATGCATAAGCCTTAAGAATGGTAATTTGGCCCGATGAACTTAATTTATTCCAAAGTTTATTTCTTACCCAAATATTCATCTTCCTTTTTAAAATGAGTATGTATATTTTAACTGACTTTTAGTTTTTAGTTAAAAAGAAAAATATCATCAAAACCTTTCGTTTAAAAAGAAAACATATTCCGAATATTTTGCTAATGCCATTTTGTATGGATTTTAATTTTCATACTAAATTATCAAAAACATAACTTTGAATGAAACTCTCTCAAAATAAATAGATATATTCCTTTTTCACCTGTCCTGGTAAAAACTAATCAAGTTTGTGAGTAACAAAGTTGCAATGGAAAACAGTGTATCGTCGGAAATTAAAGAAAGCGTTTTATAAACGATTCTTAAGCCATTTATAGAACATCGTGTCATCAAGTGACTTGTCCTAGAATAGTTTGCAACATATTGCGGTATTAAGGAACGGCCAGGTCGCATCGGTATGTGTTGCGCAATGCCCTATCAAAAGTTTCCACTCGTGATGTTTGTCAACCCAAAAATCAAAACTTTCTTGGAATTACATGTATGTCAGAAAGTTTTATTGTCGGCTTAAAGTCGTGACGATGAGCAAAGATGAGACCAAAAGTGACTCGATAACTATTCAGGTTCAATAATTTTTCCCATAAAAGAATGTGTTTGTATAGTGGGTTGGTCTTGTCAGTTGAGGTTGTAGGGGCCAAAACTTAAGAACGTTTGAGATATTGATACACTTATCCAGTTGTGATGGTACGATGGTATAATGTGTCAATGAACCGATTAATGTGTCGATGAACCGATTAAAATCTACTACTTATCCCAAATAAATGAAAGTATATATATGCACGAACGGTCGTATCACTAAGTGCAACCTTATCTAATTGCAATTATATCATTTAATATGGCAAATGTTTAACAATCTTTGAAACACGGAATAGCTCTAGACTAGACTCAATGTATCCGGCGGAGACACATCGCCGGTCGGGGTCCCATTAATCGTCACAGCAGAAAAGACAAGATTTAAGATAGAATTTTGAAAAGGCAAAAAGAAAACATGAAGTGTGCACGTGGCCACTAGAGTTTGCCGCCTGAATGAATCTGTCTTCTTTGGGCCACATGAACATCACTTTAAAGAGAGAGTTTAACCGTTAGTTTGACGCCATCTGAATTGACTTACGTGGACGCACCCAACAAAACACAAACTCCATGACTTTGATCCATCAATGAAACTTGCCTTTGTTTAAAAATATATATATATATTAAGTATCTAATATTAATTGGAGTTCGAGAGGGAGAGAGCGATGTGAGTATATATGGCGCCGTCATTGCACGATGTAACGTATCTTCTTAATTTATTATGGCTTTATCCTTCTTTCTTTTTAATTTAGTTTCCGATATCGGAACTTCACCAAAACCATAAGCATCGGAAGAAATTTGTTATGTATTTTTCTATTAATTAGAAACTAAGAATAAAAAATATTTTTATATAATATTCCTTCATAAACCAAAAAAAAATAGTCAATTTATTTATTTGTAAAATTTTGGTTTTCCTATATTTTGAACTATTATAAAATCTTATTGATTTTTTTTTAAATGCTGCAAACAAATTGGATTAAAAATTATTCGAATAATGTTGATTCAAACGAAACTTAACATATCATAAACATAACCAAAGTTTCGGATATCCACCTCACATCCATCCTTAATGAAAAAGAGAGTATTAATCCAACAAATTTTCCTTGTTTAGAGCCTATATGCATTCTATTATATATGTATGTTAAAATAAAATAAATATTTTTGATGAAAAGAAATAGCTAATTGAATCATTGGAATCTAGTACTTAGGTGCCTTCTTAGGTTTTGGAAGGGATAGATAAGGTTTTTGAAGGGCCATTGTCACTTTCATGCATATGCTTTACTTTTCTTAATTACCAAAAGTTATTCTTTTCACAATAAACTATACACATATTAATGTGGCAAATAATAGAAAGAAAAATCTTTAAGAAGATATAGCATTATGTTTCATCAGCAAAACATAACTTAAAAGAGAGAGGAGGAAACTCATGATATATATCTTGGATGACCTGAATACAATTTTTCATTGAGTAGAATTATTTTTCACTTTGATTTAGCTCAACATTGCGTCCAATGTTGGCCATGATACAACCTTTAAAGATCATAAAAGATTTTACTTTCAGTTTCCCGTTGTTGCAAGGAGGAACCGACGACTTGTCATACATACCCCAACAAAAATATATTTGTCCACCAATTCATTACATTTTCTAATTTTATGAAAACTACGTATAGATAATATATATAGGTACAATATTCGTCGTAAAAAGAATGTTATGTATACGTATTTAACATCAATTATGTTAAACGAGTATCAACATAAATAATCTCTTGAACAATGATGAATTATGCAATCACTATATTCAAGCTAACGAAATCCATAGTCCGCAATACCAATTATATTTAAACTTAATACTCTCGATCTCAAAGATTTCCAACCCTTTTGATAGTTTGTAGTATCATTAATCACATCTGGTTGATAAAAGTTATCTGTATTATTTCTTGTGTTTGTTCTTTGATTTTGGCGTAAAAACCAAATTTTGGAAAATTTCCAAATTTTTTCCTTAAAACAAATTTTGGTTGTTTCTTGTATCTTGTTTACTTGTTTTCTGTGTAGAAGAATTGTTAGCCACCACCATTTAGGTAACGGAATTATAAGAACTAGCTATCCCAGGAAAACATAAAGAAAAAAACTGCACGTACGTATACAAAACTATATATAATTTGGTCGATGGATAATATTATCTAAGAATCCTTTTAATCTCTACCTCTAGTTACACCTAAGATAATAGTCAAACGGAATCTAAGAGCATCAAATTTACTGACTTGTAATCTAGTCACGCTGCTAATTTATGTGGCCTCACTCCAGCCACCATCTTATAAAGACTTAAACTTAAACTACGTTGTGATTATTGACATAATTCCTTCTCAGATTATTCTTTTGTGTCACATTAATACCTTAAAATAATCCAAGCATACTTTTGTCGCCGACTCGCCGTTGGTTACTTTTTCTTTTTAGTTGTCTAATGTATATAACCGAATAAAAGTGAAAATGGATAAACTTTGTGTTAGGACCTACAGAGCATGTGGATATATGTTCGGTCCGACATAATTTCCCATGTGGGCAATACTAATTTGTCGAGCTTATGACCAATTATTATATACTATGTCTTAACTAACCAAAGAAAATAACTGACCAGAGAATGTGGTTGTTGAGTGGCAAAATTCGAATGGAAATGATTCTTTTATAGATCCAAGTTAGGACTTAGGAGATCAAACTTTACGTATCTACGTATTTTTACTATTGGTTACTTATTGACTATTGTAAACGTTTTAATCAACCTAAAAAAAACTAGTTTTCATAGTTTGAGAAAACCTTCCTAAATATAATAGCATAACAACTAATCAAAAGATAATTCGGTCAAATATTAATCATAATATTAAGTATCACATAAAACTCTTTAACAAGACTAAATCATAAACCTTAACTCATATATCACTTCTATATTAATTACTCTCTCAAATACAAAATATATACATGTTACCAAAAACTATAATTGTTTCATAATTAACAAACAAATGAAAGATAAATTGTTCAAAATTAGTCAATAGAATATTTTATGTTCCTTTAATTCTTTTTATTAATTTTCGGTGTGTATTCTGTTACATGACGCAAATACGTACTTTTTTAGTAATTCTCTCAACAATCCAACAGGATTGATGACATTGATCAAATTACTACATAACTTATCAGGGTTGTTTTGTAATTGTTTTGACTCAATGATAACTTATCTAAAACCTTCTCTATCCAAGAAAAAAAAAACTTACCCTAGCTAGTATCTATAGCCAAATTACATTGATGTATAAAATGAAACACACCTTATGCTGGTGTTTGACACGAACATAGATTAAACGGATAAACTGTCGGCGACTTTTAATCGTAAGACTAAGAATACCTTCTATCGGGGTTGGCATGTACTTTTTGTCAAATTATTTTGCAGAGTGTCTTGTCAAATTATATTTCTTTTCCACCTTAGCTAAATTTCATTTTGTCACTTATCTTCCTTTCTTACGTGGTCGGACAGAACAACTCTTTCTTCATCTCCTTTTGAAAAAAAAAATGAAGTTGAGAATTATAGTCTAAAACTAAAGTTTATGTTAACCACACACAAAAAAAAGTAAAGTTTATAAGAAAACTGAAACATTTCCATACTAGGGCACAATGGTTTTCTAATTCATCACCATCTCATTTTACCTTTGGTAAACATTAAACAAGGTCTGAATGACTATGTTCGTGACATGGAAGAAACCGTAATTATAATCGTCCGGACAGTTCAGAAACAACCATGGATAACTCTTTCTAACACTTATATTCGAGACTGACTATTTTGAGGTTGTCCTCCTCATATTATTTCTAGATGTAGACCACATTGCGCTTTCTATCTCTCCCTCGTTTACTTATACAAATGCTATTAACACCATGTTTATCATACAAGATACCGTTCCTTTTGTTATATATATACAATTGAATCCTAGCACCTATGATGATATATTCGACGGTTGTAAATACCGTTAGGGGGAAAATCCATAACAAATGACAAAAGCAACTAAAATATATATACCTTATAGTAGTCATAAGAATCTAGGTTAGTTGTAAATTTATATTATCCTAGTGAACGTTATGTCAAACCTTTTTTATTTCTTAATCAACTATATGCATGTAAAGTCAATTCTTACTGGTCCCTGAATTATAGATTTTCCACCTGCGAACTCCGAGCACTAGATCAATTGAATAACCCATATATACCAACACCACGATTAATGCCTATGTGTACGTGCATTCAATTTTATAATAATATTAAAATATGAATCTTATATGGCTTTCGTTTGCTGTGGATCCCATCATGTTTCTCTCCACTGACCCAAACTAGTCTCGATTCAAGACCTACTCTATGTTGGTGTTTCTCATTTTCTATAAAATAGAAACTAAAAATGCATACAAAGCCATCATACTCTCTCAGCATCATCTCATTTTGCATCTCTCTCTCACAATCTCTGACAAGCCCCCACAACTCGCATTTCTTCCTCTCAGTCACCTTCTATGGCAAATTTGATCCTTAAGCAATCTCTAATCATAATCCTAGTCATATTTTCACCACCAATCCTAAGTTCCCAAGCTCGAATCCTCCATGCATATCGTGCCGCGTCCATGAGCAATATGGACAGTCAGGTTCTATTACGAGAACTCGGGTTTGATCTCTCTAAGTTCAAAGGTCATAACGAGAGGCGTTTTTTAGTGAGTTCCGACAGGGTTTCACCAGGAGGTCCCAATCCGCAACATCATTGAATGGTCATTACCTATATAAAAACTTTTCCGAAGATCCAAGCACTAATAAATGTGATTGAACCATGCAAGTCATATGAATGAATATCGTTATTTCTGTGTTTTTCACTTCTCTGTCTTTTTTGTTTTATTAACCTTACGTACAATTTTGTTGTATCAAGGTTTTGGTATTCTTGTACCACCTTACCTTGACACATCAGGCTTTTTCTCTGTACGTTTTCTTGTGTCTCCAATGAGTTACCTTTAATGTAACAGAAATTGGCTAATAATTAATATTTCCGTGCAGAAAATCATAACACAGTTTTTGTAAGTGTTATCTTTGATAAAAAAATTAAAATGAATCTTTATAATAACCTTTTTTAAACGCTAAACCTAAAAATATGTAAGTGGGAACCAAAAATCACTCTCTCGGCCAAACATTTGGTAAAATTTCACTAAAACTCACTTTGTTTCCTTCGTACACTATAAACTTTAGACTTTTTTGACCAAAAAAAAAATTTAGTCAGAACAAAAAAAACCTTTTAACCCTAATCGATTTGTCCAAGCCTTTGTAAAACCAAAACGAGACCTCTACTCCTGAAAACCCTAGATCTACATATCTCTGTTTGTCTTGTTTCTTATTTAGTCTTCCTCTTAGAAAATCCCTAAATAAATCTCTCTCTCTCTCTCTCTCTTTTCATATCAATGGCGGATTTTGATAAACTAGATAATGGAGGAGGAGGTGGTGGAGGAGCCGACATTAAAGACGACGGCGGTGGCGGCAGAGGAGAGGTTGAAGAGAGGGATAGGCTAACGGAACTTGAAGGAATCTCTGTGTTGGATTTCGATCTGCTTTGCTTGAGGGTTGCGCTTAAGACTCAGGGGAAATGGAGGAAACTCGAGAGCTTGGAGGGTGACGATGCGACGGAGGAAACGGCGGCAGCATTTTGCGGCTTTGCGACGAAGGTACAAAATTTTATGATGAAAAATCTGTTTTGTTGAAGATTTGGCTTAGTGGGATTACAAGACAACCTTAGGAACAGAATTGGAGATTCTGTAGTACAGAGAGAGAACTGTAGGAAGCATTTGCTGTTGTGAGAGAAGCTTCAAGGAGAGTTCTTAGACTCAGACCTTTCGATGTGCAATTAATAGGTAACACAATCTTGGTGGAATTTAATCTTATGGTTCACTTTTAAGACTGTTGATTGAGTGAAATAGAACTCTCTATTTGGTTTAATTTGCAGGTGGTATGGTTCTCCGTAAAGGAGAAATAGCATAAATGAGAACTGGTGAAGGGTAAACACTTCTTGCCATTTTACCAGCTTATTTGAATGCATTAAGTGGGAAAGGTGTTCATGTGGTTACAGTCGATGGTTATCGGGCTCGGAGAGATTGTGAATGGGTTGGTCAAGTTCCACGATTCCTTGGATTGAAGGTTAGTCTAATCCAACATATGTCTCTTTCTCTCAACTTCTTGGTCAATGTGATCATTATCTTCGTTGTTCGTTGTGTGTTGTTTTTCTCCTTTTTATAGATGCTTTATCCATTTTGTTACATTTATAGAGAATATGACACCTGAACAAAGAAAGGAAAACTATTTACGTGACATCACATAGGTCACCAACAGTGAGCTTGGATTCGATTATCTGAGAGAAAATCTTGCCACAGAAAGTAATTCTTGCTTTATATTTTATATAAATTTTCTTTGAATGTCATTGCTGAGTTACTTACTGAATGTACAGAGAGTGGAGGAGCTCGTCTTGAGGGATTTCAATTATTTTGTTAGTCATGAAGTTGATTCCATACTAGTTGATGAAGCAAGGACTCCTCTCATTATCTCTGGGCCCATAGAGAAACCTAGTGATCAGTATTACATAGCTGCAAAGATTGCTTCAGCCTTTGAGCGGGATATATATTACACTGTAAGACTCTGCAGTTATTCCTGTTGTAGTATAAATTATTAAGTGGAGTTAGCAATTACTTCAGACAGGTGAATAGGTTTTCTTCTTAAGTTTTATTTGTAGAAGGTGAAATAGCTGCTTGGTGGAAACCCCTAGCGTATGCTGAAGACACCTTCCAAGTTATGCTTATAAGGTGAAGAAGAAGTAAGTGGTTGTGGGATTGTGCTGGAAGAAGAAATAGAGATCAGCTGGTGCCCTATTAAGCAAGAAGAGGAGCATTTGGATGATGATTGCTCTGAAAGGCGGTAAGCTTTAGAAAAGAAACTTTGTTTGATCTAGTTACTTTATTGTGTTTAATAGAATAGAGGGGAAGTTTGTTTCTCTTTGTCCTTATATCATAAATTAGTACTCTTATTATGTAAGAGTAGAGCAGTTGATATTTTTGTATAAGATTTGGTTTGGATTAATATTAGTAAGTCTTGATATGTTTTTGTGGATTTTTTATGAAAATATATATTTCAATTTATATTGTTTGACCAAATAATATATTTATATAACTATATATAAAAAGAATATAGAATGCAAAATATATTATATCAACAATATATAGCTATAATTGACAAAACCATAGTACAAATATTTCGCTACTATTAATTATAATATGGCAAATAAAAAATGTTGCCAATAATCTTAGTATAGCCATAAATAACGCTATTATATAGAGACAATTAATAGCATTAGGAAAAAACACTATTGTATATGTCCCCTCTAAGATAGCACCGGCAAACACAGCGTTTACGAAATCGTTATCGAAACGATATGATAGTGTTATTCGTGTGCTAAGAATACACATATTTCTTGTAGTGTGAGCTTTACAAAAGATAGAGAAACATATTGATTGAAATTACCCCTTCAGAAAGAAAACGATTATTTTTGCAAATAGATGTTTTTTTTTTGAATAAAATGTAAAATTTATTCGAAAAAACGTTTTTACATCAAGTGTTTCTTTAGCTTACAACTTGTTAAAAAAATAAATCAGAAAACAGAGGAAAAACCTTTCTTAGTGTGTAGCAAACCAAACCTCCATACATTTATCATACCCTCCATCAGCTATGGAAGCTATTCTGTTACGAACGTCCTTATCCAATCGCTTGATAAGCTGGGTAGGAGGAATTGCAGTTTCCCCATGTCGCCTGTTATTGCGTTCTCGCCAGATTGAGTGTACTAGAAGCTGGAAGGTGTATCGCAATAGGAACAAACGGACCTTGTCCAGTGACGTGTCCGTGAGTAAGTTGAGAAGAATAGGCCAATCCGTAGAGAAGTGACATTCCAGGATCTTTGAACTGAGAGCAGACCAGACTTCCCATGAGTAAGGACAAGTGAAGAACAGATGGTTTCTAGTTTCCATTGGATCTTGGCAGAACACACAAGAGGTGGGAGCTCCGGTGTTCCAACCCAACATTCGATCACCTGTGGACAATCGATTCTTTATCGCTAGCCAAGTAACAAACGCAAACTTTGGTGTTGAGTGATGGAACCATAACCCTCGATACCAGTCTTGTAGTGTATATTGTCTTCGTATAGCCTTCCACACGTCCTTGGTGGAGAAAGTTGTTGTAAATCGATCTCCTGATCCTTTCCAAAGAACCACATCCGCAGTATCAACCAAACCCTTGGTTCGAATTGCCTTGATACATGCTTCCATTTCATTGAGATGATCTACGTGATGATGTCGTCTTCTATGAGTCAACAACACCTGTGCCAAGGTTGCATCAGTGCTAATACCCATATCAATGCAGCCTCGATGCCCTGTAATCGCTAACAGAGGACCCAGTGGTGACCAGTTATCATGCTAGAAGGAAATATGTTGCCCATTTCTGACTTCATACTTGACAAACCCATAAGCAAGACTACGATATTTGAGCAATTTTTTCCACATCCAAGAGCCTAGAGTAGAAGTCTCACTTAGCGACCAAAAGGAACCCTTACGTAGTAAGTACACTCGCAACCATCTTGTCCACAATGAGTCTGAAGACAACAATCTCCAAATGGGTTTTAAACAACTCACCTTGTTTGCTTCTTTTAACGAACGGAGACCTAATCCACCCTCCTCATTTGGAAGACAGACTTCAGACCACGACACTTTGGCTTTCTTTGTGTTCAGCTCAAGACCAGACCACAGAAATGCACAACACAGACTATCGATTTCTTTAAGGCAAGCACTAGGTAGGCGAAAAGCAGACATCCAAAAATTGGTGAGTCCTTGGATTACTGAACTTATGAGTTGCAATCTCCCCGCGAAAGAGAAGTGACGAGCCGTCCAACTACTAATCTTGTTGCGGATTTGTTCAATCAGAGGACTATAATCCCGTGCAGTCATTTGCTTAGTTAACAAAGGCAAACCAAAGTACCGGACCGGTAGAGAGCCTGAGGCGAATGGGAAAGAACGAAGAATGTTCTCCCTCTCAGTTTCTCTAACCCCAACCATGTATAATGTGGACTTTTCAAGGCTAATTTTTAACGCTGAGAACTCTGCAAACCGATCAAAGATTTGGAGAATGCCTTCAATCGAAAGCTTGGTCCCATCTGTAAACACCAATATATCATCAGCAAAACACAAGTGAGTTAGCTGAATATTTTGACAACGAGGGTGATAACCAACTCGTCTCTCCAACGCATCCTTGTCGAGTAGTGTAGACACAACGTGCATACAAATGACAAAGAGGTTAGGGGATAGGGAGCAGCCTTGACAGAGTCCTCGTTGGTTCTGACCCGTAAGTTCTCCATTCACTTGTACTGAGAAGGAAGCCGTGGTAACACACAGCTCAATCCAGCGAATAAAGCGTGGGGGGAAGTTCAAAGCTGATAGAGTGTTGATGAGAAAGGGCCATTGGACCGAATCAAATGCTTTGGATATGTCGATCTGTATTGCACTCCGGGGAGAGATCATGTCTGTGTGATAGTCTTTAACTATCTCGGATGCGAGCAAGACATTTTCCAGCAGGAGACGATCCTTGACATAAGCGGATTGATTCGAAGATATAAAAGCCGGGAGGAGTTTTTTTAGCCTGTTTGCGAGTACCTTTGATATGACTTCATATATTATGATAATATGAGACTGAATGAATTGTTATTGATGTGAAGGATACACTTTATACACATACATATTCACAAGAATGGGAAGAGAATATTTGTACAGTAAATGAGAATAAACCATAGGAGAGATTTGTATCAATCAAATCTTCCTTTACATATATGAACATTCCTTAACATCCTCCCTCAAGATGGTGGGCCTTTAGAGACACCAATATTGTCGCGTAGAAGTAGAAACTGAGGACGACTGAGAGGTTTGGTTAGACAATCAGCTAGTTGGTCTTTGGTGGATACGTGAGCAACACAGAGGCTTCCCTTTTGAACTAGATCACGAATGAAGTGATAAGCAATAGCCTCATGTTTCATGCGAGAATGGAAACCAGGATTGGCACATAGATAAGTGGCTCTAATATTGTCACAATAAATAACTGGTGGCTGATGTTGGCGAATGCCAAGTTCATGCAGCAAGGAACATACCCAAATAAGTTCAGAGTCCATGTTTGCGACGGCCCGATACTCAGCTTCCGTAGAGGAGCGTGCAATGCTTTTCTGTTTCTTGGAGGACCAGGAGACCGGTTGTGTAACAAGATAAAGAATGTAACCATTTGTGGAAGCGTAATTGTCAGCATCGCCAGCCCAGTCTGCATCAGAGAAGGCATGTAGAACGAGAGGATTAGACTTACGGAACATGAGGTCGTATGTTGGTGTTCCTGCAAGATAACGTAGAACCCGCTTTGCAGCTTGCCAATGATCTGTGGTAGGGGAATGCATGAATTGGGAGAGTTTGTTGACAGCATACGCAATGTCGGGGCCTGTGAAAGACAAATATTGCAGACTTCCCACGAGAGTTCTGTAAGCTTTCGAATCAGAGTGTAACGCACCATTGATCGTGAGTTTTGGTGAAGACGCCATTGGAGTAGCTACGGGTTTTGCATCTTGCATCTTCATGCGGTGAAGAAGATAAATGGTGTACTTACGTTGATTGAGGGGCAACCCCTGTGACGTACGAATAGCTTCGAGTCCAAGAAAATACGAGAGATTACCCATATCCTTGAGTGAGAAACGATCAGCAAGAGTTCGAATGGTGTGTTCGACAGCAGCGGTGTTGTTGCCTGTAACTATGATGTCATCGAGATATATCAAGAGATAGATAAACAGATCACCTTGGTGGAGAACGAACAGAGCTGTGTCCGAGAGAGAGTTTTTGAACCCAACTTGAAGGAGATATTGCTTTAACTCTAAGTACCAAGCTCGCGGCGCCTGTTTAAGGCCAAAGAGAGCTTTGCGAAGATGGCAAACGTGTGTGGGACGGTCAGGATCGACAAAGCCCTCAGGTTGATACATGTAGATTTCTTCATCAAGGGTGCCTTGAAGGAAGGCATTGTTGACATCAATTTGACGGATGCACCAGTCACGGCTCACAGCAGTGTCAAGGACAATTCGAATTGTGGTGGCTTTAATGACAGGGCTAAAAGTTTCAAAATAATCAATACGTGGTTGTTGAGTGAAACCCTTCGCGACAAGGCGTGATTTGTATTTGTCGAGGGAGCCATCAGAGAAGTACTTAAAGCGAAAAATCCATTTGCAGTCAATGATGTTTGCATTCTTTGGAGGTGGTACCAGATCCCAGGTGTGATTTCGAACCTGAGCATCGAACTCAGTGGACATCGAGGCTCGCCACCACTTATCTCTGAGAGCCTGCGTGACAGTTCGAGGTTCGATATTTTCGGCGGAGACAATGGCAGTGAGACCAAACCGTCGATTTGGTTTGATGATGTTGTTCTTAGCTCGAGTTCTCATCGGGTGGAGATTCTCGAGTGGAGGTGGAGAGATCGGAGCTTCCGAGGACGGGCTAGAGGAAGAAGTCGAGTTGTTAGTGGAGGAGCCTGATGGGCTTGAGCGGGCCGCAGAAGAATTGGATGTTGTTGGTGTTGTTGTTGGGCCTAGCGTTGCTGGGCTTTGCTCTTGGTGAATGGTATTGTCGTGAGTTGGTGGAGAAGAGATAATCGGTGACGATGGAGATGACGATGATGACGATGGAGATGACGATGAGGAGAGAGGGCCGTTGTCAGGTGCCGGTGATTCTGCAGGGGATAGCGGCGAGTGCGGTGACAAGATCGGCAGGAATGCATCAGGAGAAGAATCCGAGTCCGAAGATACCTGTGGTGTTACCAACGGAGCAAAAGGAGCTGTCCTGAGTGACGACCTTGTCGTCAGAATTAAAATAGCAGAATTGGGATAGATAAGAGTGGAGGGAGACAATGGGTCAGGGAGAGAAGTGGGTGTTGTCATATGAGGATAAGGAAATTGTGATTCGTGGAAGCAAACGTGACGAGAGACATAGAGACGATTTGCTTTTGGATCAAAATAGAGATAAGCACTCTGTGTAAGAGAGTACCCAAGGAAGAGACACGGAAGAGATCGAGACTCAAGCTTATTTGTGGTGTAAGGGCAAAGCCATGGGAAGCAAAGGCAGCCAAAATTTTTTAAATTGTTGTAGTTTGGATCAGATTTGAAGAGGATTTGGAATGGCGAATGAAGGGACAAATTTGGTGTAGGCATGCGGTTGATAAGATATACAGCGGTGGCAAAAGCATAGGTCCAGAACGAAGTAGGGATTTTAGCTTTGGTGAGAAGAGTTAGACCAGTTTCGACAATATGTCGATGCCGACGTTCAGCAAGACATTGTGCTCTGGCGTGTGAGGAGGAGAAGTGATGTGAGTGATGCCTTTGGAGGCCAAGAATTCACGGAGTGCTATGAATTCACCACCATTATCAGAAAATAAGGTACCAATTTTGGTTTGGAATTTGTTTTCAGCTAGGGCAGTGTAGCGAATGAAGGTTTCCCGAACTTGGGACTTGAGTTTGAGGGGATATAGACAGGTGTAGCGAGTGAAGTGATCAACGATGATGAGATAATAATTATAGTTGTCAATTGAAATGATTGGGGATGTCCAAACATCAGTGAATAAGTATTCTAGTGGACGTTTTGAGGAAATAGAAGTTTGTGAAAAATATAGTTTGTGGCTTTTATTAATAGAGCAATCACTACAAGATAGTGGTTGCGAAACTGAGCCAGAATGTGGTAAAGAAAAACATGATAAAATATTTTTAAGTATTGGGTAGGATGGGTGGCCTAATCTTGAGTGCCAATCAGTGGTTGTGGTTTTGATATTGGAGATGGCAGTGGTGAAGGTAGAGGCAAAAGGCAACGAGAGAGGCCACTCATAAAGCTCATTCTTGACGCTCCCTTGGAATAACAGGGTCCCTGTTCTGAGATCCCTCACCTGAAAACATGTAGGAAAAAATTGGACCGTTACTTGGTTACCATTGCACAATTTATAAACAAAGATGAGATTTTTCTGTATTTGAGGAACATATAAGACATTGCTAAGTGTCAGGGGTTTTTGGTAGAAGAGGGTAAAAGAGTGGAACCAGTATGGGTTATTGGTAACCCAGCACCGTTACCAACAACAACTTCTTCACCACCATTGTAAGGCTGGTGTAAAGAGAGGTTAGCAAGATCTGAGACAATGTGGTGGGTGGAGCCAGAATCAAGCAGCCAGGGATTGGCGGACAGTGGTACACCAGCAAAGTTAGCACGAGGCATGGATGGGATAATGGTGCCCAGCTTAGGGCAGCGCCTAGCACTGTGGCCGAAGATCCCACAAATCTGACATTTGCCTTGGTAGCCACGGGAGGAAGATGCGTCCTGCCTGGGATGGGAGTTGTTGTGATGAGAGGAAGAGCCACGGTAGTATGAGTGACGGGACTGACCACGTGGATAGGTGGATCGGTTGCCATTGTTGGAGGGTGCGTGATGACGAACCACATTGGCAGAGATCGGGAGATCAGTAGAGGAAGAGGTCAAGGCTTGAAGCTTGACTTCGTAGTTCAACAACTTCTCATGAACCTCCGTGAGTGAAGGGGACACATCACGGGCCTGAATCTGGTCAATGACCTGCTTGTAATCTTCAGGGAGACCATCAATGATGTAGTCCACCTGATCTTCAATATCGATAGGCTTGCCAAGGAGAGCCAGCTGATCGAAGCGAGTCATAAAACCCTGGACATAGTCGTCGATCGTTTTGGATCCCTTCTTCCATTGACGAATTTGTTGGCGGATCTGCTGAACATGACCACGGCTGGGATTTGCATAGATGAGAGACAGTTTCGACCAGATCTGAGCAGAGGTCACCGTAGTGGACAGAATGGGCTGAATGGAGACAGAAATGGCTCCCAACAGCGCACTGTAAATGAGCTGATCTTGGCGTTGCCAGAGCAGGTAGTCGGGATTTGGTTTGACAACACCATCTTCGGTGGTGATGGTGAGAGATGGCACAGTGGTGGATCCATCAAGGTATCCAGCAAGAGAGTAGTCATTCAGAAGAGCATGAACTTGACGGCTCCACATAAGAAAGTTGGTGGTGGTGAGGCGGGTGACGTTCGTCATGTTGACGCTAAGAAGAGTGTGGGTGTCAGTGATGGCGATAGATTCTGCAGCCATGGCGAAAGAGAAGAGAAAAAATAAAAAATAAATTTTGAGGATCGAGTTGTGCGGTATCGCTGGCTGCTCTGATACCATATGATAATATGAGACTGAATGAATTGTTATTGATGTGAAGGATACACTTTATACACATACATATTCACAAGAATGGGAAGAGAATATTTGTACAGTAAATGAGAATAAATCATAGGAGAGATTTGTATCAATCAAATCTTCCTTTACATATATGAACATTCCTTAACATATATGACGTTGCAGCAAGAGATGCGGCGATAGTCCTTCATCTCACTGGCCCCTTTCTTCTTTGGTATGAGCGCTATTATGGTATTATTAACCCCTTTTGGTATAAAACCATATTGAAAGAAGGATTGAACCGATATGATGAAATCTTTCTTCACAATAGACCATGTTGCTTTTAAAAACTCCACAGTGTATCTGTCCGGTCCAGAGCTTTTGTCACTAGGCATGGAGAATAATACGTCAGTAATCTCCTCCGCAGACACATCGCGTTCCAAGTGTACACTATCTGCTTCAGGACAGCGATACTGCAACAGTGTTCATAGCTCCTCTACGGTGATTCCCTGATAGTGAGGAGGCATATAAGTTAAAAAATCCTGAAAAAACGAGCAGTCTTTATTTTTATAGCTTCAGGATCATCCACTATGGATCCATCAGGACGTTTGATCTCTTTAATAGCAGTGTGTACTTCCCTGACCTTTGCAGCCTTATGAAACACCTTCCATCCCCCACTTTAAGCCAATGGAGCTTAGATTTTTGCTTCAAGTATTTTTCCTCTAAGCCTGACACAAACAACCAACGACTATATGCTGAAGACTCGGCCTGCATTGCCGCGCTAGACGGGTTTGTGAGCGTCTCTAACTGACATTGGCAGAGAGCTGCGAAGGCTTCCTTTGTTTTTCGTGTCAGATCCCCAAGTTTTGCCTTGCTAAGCGACTTGATGTTTGGTTTAAGGGCCTTTAGCTTTTTTGAGAAACGATAAAGTGCAGAGGTCGAATGGTATAACGGCGTAGTGGTATTCCAATACTCCTGTACCATTGGCAAGAACTCTGCAGCATTAGTCAAAGCATTTGTAAATCTGAACGGTTTACGCCTCTCAGCTTATCAGCCCCAATCTTAACTCGACAACGCAAATGGTCTTAGTATGAGATTTTAGAAAGTTATTGTGAGGTTTTAGAAAGTTACTAGTATGAGATTTTTAAATGGATATGAATTTGTAAAATCCTGATCTGGATGATATCAATATTGTGAATGGTAATAATTTTGTAGTCTCAGCTTACATTATTAATTCTCACAAAATATAATAACACTACAAAATTTGTTATTAAAGAATTAATATGAATTCGCGAGTAAATCGTTTCAGGAAAGCATAGTCAAAATTTGCTTCTATCGTTTTATCTTTCTTAACTACTTTTGAGAATTTTATTCGATGACTTTGTATTGTACCGTTATTAGAAATTTAACGAAGTTATAAAAAGATCTCAGCTATCTTTTCTTTAAAGAATATCAGTGACTTAATGTATAGACATTAATACAGGTTCAGGAGTTCAGACTTGAGAGATATAGAATAAATTGTAGTTCTTATCCATAATGTTTATGATGAAGTTAAACACGATTGTATATTAATCTGGAACCAACTAAAATAAAAAACATTTCGCATCTAAAAATACAAACTTTTTTTAAGCACATCATAAAATATCTAATGCAACACATAAAGTTAGAGATCAAATATAGCAAAAATTCAAGTATAAAACTGGGATACCCTCTTAGTCTAGATCTTTGATATATATACTTCTACTATGACACCATCTGTTCTTCGGAAGATAGTTGTGCATGTACACAATTTGGAAAGAAAGAAACTTGTGCCTTCACGAATCACGACGCTATATATCTCCATAAATTAAGCTAAGCTATTCAAGCAAAGTGATCTCACTATTCGGAACAACATTTCTGTCAAAGACAATAGACGTGCAATATTCTGCTCTGCACTTGGTTTACTAATTCGTACTAGTTAAAAAAAAAAACTGAACTAGGTACAGATTACTCTCCTTGTAACTAAAGCCAAATTTTGTAAAACATCACTAAATTTTTTATACTTTTGGCTTTCAATACAATTTACATAAAACAAAATAAGAATCAGTTAGAAACTTATGCCCATCAGTTAAAAACTTATGAAAGTATATTATTTTAACAAAAGTTTATTAATATAATTAAAATTTGTTTAAATTTAAGTGAGAACTACTCTCTCTCTTCCTCTCTCTTATTTGTTTTAGTTAGATACCTCAACCAATGGAAATGCTCTTAGAATACCTCCATCAAGAGTTGTAATGAAAGTATCTTAAAACAGATTTTATTCTTAATTTTGAATAAAAGTGAAATTAAGAACTTTTTAAGAAACTTTAACATTTCATAGGTCCATTGAAGTTGTTAAATTTGAGGTTCTTAAAAATATTTTTCTTTGTAATTGTAAATTATTATGATATTTTGTTAAAATTTATAAGACTTGTATACTCTTAAAAACTTAAAAATATTGCATTCAATAAAAGTTTAAACAAACATGACATAAAAGCATATTAAAAATAGATTACAAAATGATTAATTTTAATTTTGATTTGTACCAAACTTTTCCCATATATGCTCAATCAAATCCGCTTTCAGTCGATCATGCATTTTTTTTATCACGAACTTGATTTCGAATTGTCATCACATTTCCCATCATATTGCCGAGATTTAAAGGGATATCTGTAGAATACGCAGAATCAACTTGTGAAGTCGTCTCGTGTAAATGAGACCATATCATACTGAGTATACTCATCACGTTCGTCTTCTACAATCATGTTGTGCAATATGATACATGCTCTCATTATGTTTCCAATTTTTACCTTACTCAACATGAGAGCTGGGTTTTTGACTATGGCAAATCGAGCTTGTAAGACTCCAAAAGCACGCTCGACATCTTTACGCACAGCTTCTTGGCATGTAGCAAATAAGGATGCTTTCGGATCTTGTGGAATTCGAATTGATTGGATAAAAGTAGCCCAGTTTGGATAAATACCATCGGTGAGATAGTAAGCTAGATGATATTGTTGTCCGTTGACAATATATTTCACTTATGAAGTAGATTTCATAAGCCAGTTTCCTGACATCATCTTCATTATGGCCACTTGATTTCAGCTTTATTGCAGTCTCATAGCTTCCAACAAACTTGCAGACTGTTTCGTTGATCTTTTGCCACATTTGCTTACAATGACTAGGCTCTCTCTTTTCTACACCAACTAGCTTAGGATTTTCAGCATAATAAATTGCAATTCGTGACCAAAAAGTACCAAATTTTTGATCGACAGCAATAATTGGATCATTGCTAGTGTTGAGCCAAGCACCGATGAGGGCCACATCTTCTGTGTGTGACCACTTCCTTCTACACTCCTTTGATTTTTGTTCACCTACAGGTTCCTCCTCAGCATGCGAATGGGTTTCAAGGGTGTGGCTTTCTTGTTGACTACTTAACAGGTCCAGAAAACCTAAAGCTTCACTAAATGGGTCCATAGGCAAGTTTTTGGGTTGATTTTAAAAGAGGATCGAGAATAATGAAGGGTTGATTGTCTGGTTAGGTATGTAAAGGAGAAGAAAGGTAAGTGTTTAGGTTCAGCTAAACACTTAATATATAACTAGAAGTGAGGTGTAAGTGTATTTGGTTTTTAAATGTGACATAACAAGCAATCAATGACAACTACCAAGCATTGAGTATAACCTAACACTAGACAATAAGTGTATTACTGTGACAACAACCAACAATGTGTGTTTAAGTGTGACAATACAAGCAAACATGACAAGTTACAAAGCATTGAGTGTTTAAGTGTGATATTTACCAAACTGATCTTGTCAATTTAATGATGCAAATTCATGATGCAAATATCCGAAAGACTAAGAAAGAGAAAGAGACATCAATGAACAATAACAGTGTCAATCAAACTGATTCGTTACCAAATAGGCTCACTAAAGCAACCAAACCATCAACGATATCAATGAATAAGTAAACAGAATATAGTTGAGTAAGATAACTCATCTGGAACTGTTTGGCATTGCGTAACTGGAACCACCTTCCTTTGCTTCTCTTCAAGTCATGCATTGTCACCATTTAAACACTTTGAACAAATAACCACACACATAGATAGATACAGAACAAATAAAAGCTGATAGCACACTAGCTAGAAGCAATACTAAGAATAAAATACATAATCAGAAGCTGAAAACTAAATAATCAGAGACAAGTATGAATCACTCAAAGTTTCCGAGATATTACCATCAACGAACGCATCGATGCCATTACTTGATTTCAGCTTTGTTGCAGCCTCATAGCTACCATTACTAACAACAACAACAACATCGACATCAGCGGGAGGAGTACAAGAGTCCAAAGATTGGTTACTGGAATCAAACACTTGCGCGACGGAATCCGATACTTGACTAATGGAATCGGATTGTTGACTGACGGAATCATCTTCGTCTTCATCGAGATTGTTGATCTCGTGACTGCTGTATCCTATTCTTAATCCACCCTCTCTTTTCTTCCTCCGTGACACCTGACGTCCATGACTCTTCGTTGGAGATGGATGAGTAGTAGTAATAACTGACTCGATCGACTCAGGCTGGTGTTGAACCGGAGTCACAATCGTTAAGTCTGAAAACAGATTCTTGTCCAAAGCTTCCGTCGCATCTAACAAAACAGAGACAATAAAAAAAAATCAGATCATCCGTTAAAATTATTGACAGATCGAAAATTACTACAAATTCAATTGAGAGATCTTACAAAATTAGGGCTACTGATTTCGAGAGAGACGCCGGATGATCGGCACTTCGCACATCGATGGTGTCTACTACGGTGATGTGATGCCGCCGGTAAACTTTCCGGCTGAATCACCAACTAATCGGTTTGATTCTATCGTCGTGTTGTTTTCTCTGTCGATCAAAGATAGAGACGAGAGAGAAAATGAAAAAATAAAAGAAAAGTTTATTTTTCTCCCACCCAATCAGAAACTAACAGACACAAGTTTCTAAACCTAACAAAAATATCCCAGATAAACAATGATTCTAAACTAAATCATACAAAAAAAAAATTAATCACATCTAATATTTTAGATACTCTTAAATACTTTGATGGAGGTACTCTTACACATTCGTCTATATAACATGCAAACCTATAAATATGACTCTTTTAATATATGCATGCATATAACATAACAATAATACTACCAAAATAATGTTTATCATACAAGATATGATCTTTTGTTATAAAAAAACTCATGTTTAATTATAATATTTTTTTGTGTGCCTAAGCCTTTTATCGAAAAAAAAAACATTTTTTTTGTGTGCCTAGGACAATTGATTCCTAGTACATACAACAATAAATTTGGTAGTTATAATAACGTTAGAAAAATCCATGATAAACAACAAAAGCAAATTAATGAATTAAAATCTCTACATAACCTAGTAGTACTCTAGCATAAGAATCTAGGTTAGTTGTAATTTTAATATTATCCGAGTGACCTTATGTCAAACTTTTTATTAATTCTTAATGAACTATATATGCATGTAAAGTCAATTCTTACTGGTCCATAATGTAGATTTCCACCTGAGAGATTTCGATCGTTGGATCAGTTGAATAACACATATCGTAAATTATTCTTTTAAGTGTCCACGCATGAGTTTTATAATCCAAAAATATGAGTCAGATTTGGCTTTCGTGGGTTGTTGTGGATCCCATCATGTTCTCTCCACTGCCCCCAAACTCCTTGATCCTTAACTCGTTTGATGTCTGCGTCTCTAATTATCTATAAATAGAATATCTCAACACATACAAGTCATCATACTCTCACAAGTCTCAACTTCATCTCATTTTGCATCTCTCTCTCTCTCTCTCTCTCTCTCTCTCTCTCTCTCTCTCTCTCTCTCTCTCTCTCTCTCTCTCAATCTCATAAAACCCCACAAGAAACCTTTGTTCTTCTTAATCACCTTTTATGGCGAGTTTGATCCTTAAGCAATCTATAATCATACTCCTAATCATATTTTCATCACCAATCTTGAGTTCTCAAGCTCGAATCCTTCGTGCAGGCCGTGTTGCGGCCATGGACAATATGGATAGTCAGGTTCTCCTACGGGAACTCGGGATTGATCTCTCCAAGTTCAAAGGTCATAACGAGAGGCGGTTTTTAGTGGAGTCCGAAAGAGTTTCACCGGGAGGTCCTGATCCACAACACCATTGACTAATCTTTACAGATATATATACTTTATCGGAGATCCAAGCGCAAGTAATTGTCACTGATCCATGCAAGTAATTTATATATCGCCATTATATGCTTTTCTTTTCTTTTTTCATTAATCTTACGTACAATTTTGTTGTATCAAGGTTTTGGTATTCTTGTACCTCCTTATCATACATCAAGCTTTTTCTCTGTGTGTTTTCTTGTGTATCCAATGAGTTACCTTTTATGTAACAGCGATTGGCTTATACTTTTATGTTCCCCGCTTTTTATCGTTTTGAGTTTTACCTTTTCATTTGTAGGGGAAACAAATAAAGATAAGCCTAGAGGAGTTCATTGATATTACGGTTACTTTCTTTGTGATTTGATGGCCAAAATGTTTAATATTAAATCTTAGTACGAAGCGGTGAAGTCGAATATATATGGTAAACTAACTTAAACCAAATGATATGCAATCTAGAAAAAGTGATAAAAGTGGTCGATAATCACAAGACTATGATATTGTAAATACTGTTTGATGCACTCTTACACTGAATATATAAAGTTCGCCGACATCAACTACAGTGTTGGGAAATTTGAGAGGTTCAAATTGTAAACTAATGAACTCGACAAATCAACACATATTCTCCGCAAAAAGATTATTCTCCACGCGCGAATCTATAGATTCATAGATATTATAGTTCTTCATGACTTAATTTGGATGTACTTTAGTATCAATAAATAATATTCTAGCCTTGACATTTTCATATCTGTCTCGGAACGTTCTGCCCACCAGTTGAAACCACATATTATTTAGTGTTTGATGACCTATGGCGACAAGATTGGTAAGTAATATAATATACCTTTTAATTGTCCAAAAAAAAAACCTTTTAATTTGTCCAAAAAGAAAAAGAAAACGTTTGACAAAAAAAAAAAAAAAAAAAAAAAAAAAAAAAAAAACAAGAAAATAAGAAGTTCTTCTTGACCTTTTAATCTCAACTGGCCGATTGGAACGATAAATTCAGAATCTGGAGACCAGTCTAGTCAAGATGTTATATTTCTAACTAAAATATGCGACTTATACAACCTTGTCAATAACTAATGAACCGTTGATAAATCTATGATCTAAATGGATATGATTAATTTTAACACATTAAGTTTTTAGACAACCACAATGAATTTTTCTTTTGAAGAAGAAGAAGCAAAAACCGTGTATCGCGCTCACAGAGCTCCTATACTTTTTTCAATAATTCCTTACTTTTATTGTTATTTACATAAACATGTCATTCAAATATTATGAGCCAATATTTATTTCTATTAGTTTTTTAAATATGAAAGATTTTATCAACTATTAAATCCGAAAATATATTTAATTATCATTTTCATAACCTATTTACTTATCAAAAATAAATTATATTTTACAAACAAGAAAAAAAACTATTCATTTATTTATCACTTTTATCGTTTTTCTCATTGTATTTTTAAACTTATGATTAGTTTAAATTAAATCAATTAGTTTAAAAATATTGTTTTATCTATTTAATGGTATAGTGATATAGACAATAATTTGAAACATAAAATATGTGAATTTGATTTGTAGAAATACAAAAAGACATCAAAACTTTCTACACACACCTCAAAATTCTTTTCCAAGTTCAAATATTTCACGGGTGAAACGTATTTTACAGAAAATAAACGCAAATTTGAATAAACGAAAAAAATTTTAGTTACATATTTTGTTTTATACAAACGAATCTTAAATCTCAAGTAATAATTTACTTATAATATTTTATTTAAATTGATTTATTTCGCACATAGTGCCGGTTGATACCTAGTAATTATTATTGGAATATATGAATCAAAGATTATATTGAACATAGCAGCAACTGCACCAAGATTCAGAAAATGGGCCTGATACCACTTGTTATAGATTAAATGGGCCTTATTTACCAGGAACATAAATGTTTAATAATCCATTTAGTTAGTAAACCCACTTCTCTAACAACAGGGCACACACAACAAAACAATATATACACCCACTACTGTACTTCTATTCTATATATATCGTCGGGAACAATATTTTCTAATGTAAAATCGATCCTCTGTGAAGAACTTTTTCTTCGAGAAAAAAATAAAAATAATATAGTTTCTATCTTTTAATTTTGGTCTTAAATGCATTGAATAAGGAATTGTCAACAAAATTGAAAAAAAAAAAAAAAAAAAAAAGGAAGACACATCAGAGAATCAGATGCACCTAACTTACTTACAACTACAAGTTACACCGCGTCTCCCCTTTTCTCTCTCTCTCTCTATATTACCTCTTTAATAAGAAGAAGACTTTTTACTTAATAGAAAATTCAGAGAAGAAGACGACGACGACGACGACTCACACAAGTCATCATCATCATACAGTTGTTGTAACACTCACCGGAGGAGAGAGCCACCATGTGCGACGGAGACTGCCGCCCTCTCGGTTTCCTCTTAGGTCTTCCTTTCGCTTTCCTCTCTCTCCTTCTCTCCATCGTCGGTGTCGTTATCTGGATCGTCGGGTCAGTTAATTTCTCTAAATCCCCTTTGATTTTTGGAATCATTCATCCCCTTTAATAAGCTTTCTTCTGATTTCTCTCTCTCTCTCTCTCTCTCTCTCTTGCAGATTGTTGTTATCATGCATATGTCCTTGTTGCTTATGTGTGACTGTGCTTGTTGAGATCGCAATTGGGTTGATTAAAGCACCAATTCATGTTATGGAGTGGTTCATGTCCAAGATCCCTTGTTGATTTGAGATCATCTTCTTCATTTATGTACATAACTTCTATCTTATTATCATTGGATCTTGCTTTTTATGTAATTGTTAAAAAATAAATTCAGATTTGTTGTTCAATAAGAACATGTAGTGTAGCTATATATATATTCATGGGAATTTGCAATCTTGTTCTTCTTGATCTTGTTCTTGTTCTTTGATCTTGTCCCTATCGCCGTTGAGTTTCCAAGTACCGTCATCACTTTGAACCATTCCTTTGTTTTCAAGAACCCACCAATGTCCTGGTACTAAGTACTTATCTTCAAGAGCGTCTAACCCCTTGTTGACCAGCGCAATGTCGCGTTTGATCTCTAGTTTGAATTCTCCTTGGTTGTGTTGTGTCCCCGCCACGCCGTGTAAGTAAGCCTCCAGGTTATGGAAATGTCCTAGGTTTAGAGACCGTTTCAGGTACTCTGATTTCAGTGTGTTGATCTGAAGCTCTTCTCCCACATCTGTGAACCTGAATACAGGGTAACGTGGGATGAGATCCGGGACATTTGTTACTCTTAAGATGTGGAGGTGTTGGAGAGACTCGACGAGTCTTTTGAAGCTGCGGTCACCGATGCGGGGACTGCCCAAAGCGAAGACTGTGACACAGGTTAGCCTGTGTTGTAGACTTGGTCTGATCTTAGGTAATTCGTTATGGAGAAAGTCTGCGGCGGATAGAATTGAGAGAACTGCTCCCAAGCTATGTCCTGTTAAGGTGATTGTAACTTCTTCGTCTTTGTACAGTTCTAGTAACCTGTTGAGCTCTCCTTGAACCTGACAAACCAACAATATATAGGGATATATATTAAGGAAGGTCAAAACTCAACGGGGTGGCTTGACCCGGGTTTGTAAGCCAGGCAGAGCCATCAAGGCTATCATTAACCACAGATCATGTTATATTGTAGAGACCTGTTCTCGTGCACTGGTCTTGTCAAAACGTGAGCGTGGATCAGTGGATGTATAAAGAGACAGCCAACCATTGGCTACGCGAGGCGGGTCATTTGGGGTAGCTCGAGGGAAAACCGTTTCAGCTGATTCAAGTGGGAAATCGAAATCATTAGCCCACTCATACAGCTGAATCGTCCCTCGCCATGCTACAACAATGTCCCTTCTCCCTAGCAACCTCTTGCCTTCGTCCGTTGCCACCGCGATGTAACCCAACCAGTTTGACTCTTTGTTCCATGCTTCCCTTGACAATGACTTGATTATGAAACATTCTGGTAACCTTATCGACGACGTTCCGTATATGAATTTAGTCACCTCGTACCTGGATAATACAATTTTGTCACATGTTTTATATTGGTTGGGTTTGCACGAAAGCAAAACCAAAATTTCTAGTAGATACGTTTGTTACCTGAAAGGGTTGGCTTTGAGGTAGCCGGTTCGAGCAAAGAGCTCTTCTTTGGTGTAGCAGCTATCTCCTACATATTTAGACCGGCGGTCACTATTGAAGGCAACGTACCCAACCTCAGCCATGTCACCATAGTGTACGATGTAGCGGCGTAGATCCAAGTCAAGAGGATCAAGCAGGTCTTTCCATTTGCTAGTGCCGCTCAGTTCCTTCCATCTATTAGCGATGTCTCCCACCATTTTTCGCTTATCTTCTAATCCAAACATCCTTCGATCCTCATCTTTGTGTCCTTGGGAAAATTTGTTTGGAGTGTTCAAAAGTTTGGATAATGCGTGAAGTATTGGTCATTAATACATGCTCTTCACATAAGTTTTGCTTTGTGTAAAAGACTTGCAAGTGTATATTCCTCACGTTATAATGGGTTGTATTAAATATAACAGTATAACAAAAGTATGGAGAAATTAAGTCCCGATGAATGCATGTAAGTTGTATTAATGTTAATTACATTTAGGATTAAATTAACAAAGGAAGAATATCAATCACAATCACAGGAACCTCACAATTCATAAAACGGTAGAATAAAATCAAATATGTAACACGAGAACTAAGAAGTGAGAGATGCGTAGAGAAGTAAGTTCCAAGTATCAGGGAGACCAGGGAGACACCAATGGCTGCAGTCTAGACCCTTTGAGAGACCATTGTAAAGACTTGGATGTGCGTCTTTGCGATACTCTGAGAGAGGAGTGAGATCGAGAAGATGGACCGGTTTCTTGATTCGACTCAAGACTTTGTTAACCACAATCCAACCTAAGGGTAATCCTCCTGGATATCTTTGTCCCATGAACGGCTGAGTTTGGCCCTTGCACGACTTCAATGGTTCGTTCCACTCTCTTCCGCTGTTTCACGACAATTAATGTTTTGAAAATGTTTGTTAAAATCCATTGGCTTCCACTTGAAAAATAAATTGGTAATGAATAGACTGATTCTTTTGTTTTTTAGCTTGACTTTAGAGTTCCAGTGTAGGATTCCCTTATTCAAAATCAAGTGTGAGAGACAAAAGAGAAAGCAAAGAGAGTTAATAAAGAACACTTACTCATAGTGGACAGGAGAGACACCTTGAAAGAAGACTTGAGTGCGTGAAGGGACAATGTTATGGTTAATCCAACGAGCCCATGTGTTTAGTCCTTTGTAATAAGCAACAAGCCTGTTCATGTCTTTGTACAATTGGTTTCCTTCCCTCATATAATCCCACCTGGTAAACCATTATTAAACATATTTGGTTAAGAAGCTAGCATATATAATGAATGAAAAAAAAATATTACTAAAAGAAAGAGAGTTAAATTAAGTGATCGTACGGCTGGAGTCCGGAAGTGTGAGTCCACCAGTGCCACGAGTTAAAGATTAGAACGTCCATGCCAAGCCAAGCATTGGCTTGTTTGATGGAGTCAAGCACAAGCACTCGTCCTGCCTTTTCTTGAACCACATCTACTAGAAACTGTGTTCTGTACAGAAGTATCGTCACTCCATATTCCTACCCATTTTTCAATTAAAGGCATGTAAGTTATTTTACTTAATGACAATAAAATGACATAAGACAATGCGTCAACTATGTTCATGTAGTTAATTTGGGTGCAAATTGACCACAAGTCGGTTGGGGAAAACAACAATCTATACATATTTTAGCGTCTTATACCATTTACGTAATTTGACTCCATTGTATGTATACCAAGTAGTTTTAAATGATGTTGGTCAGAAGTTAAAACTGTCCATATATTATGTATATATCATGTCAACCCGGTATTGGTATATTTTCAAATATTTGAATGAGGCATTTATAGAGAAGGAATAGATAATCGTGTCATTGTGTGTGTGTGTGTGTGTGTGAATTAAACATCAATATAGAAAGAAAAAATGAAAAATCAAAATTTGAAAATATTATCTGAAACATGTATGTTCTTATATTCTGTAATTATGCCGTCGATCGTATTTTATCTAAGCCAAAGAGAGAAAGACAGGTAGCAGACCTATGAAGAAGCTAGTGATGTAAGTCAGCCCCAATGGAGAGTGGAGACAGACTTGTCACTGTTTAATCTCCGTATAGATGTAAATAAAATGGAGATCCCAAAAACAATTTCAAAATATATATAAACTGGTTTATGTTATAGAAAACGACAATGAAGAAGACGACATTGACCTTTAAGTGGTTGTCAAAATCATTTTGAAGATAGGTGTTTTTAATGATCCAATCTGTCGTGTATGTTTGGTTTTGTTGAAAAGTCTCTTAGAAAGCTTAATTTTAATGACTACGAGTACGACTTATGTTAAAAGGGTCCGTATTAGTTCTTTTCTTACACCTTAATATTGTCGTGACCACAAATATAATATCCCTACAAGTTGCAAAAGTATAATAAGAAAATTCTAAAGAAATTAACCATTTAGTATTATCCTAAGCAACCCAATCGTTTTGAAAAACAAGATAACGATTTTCAGAAGATAAAATTAGATGGTGACGTTGTAGGAACTCTTTTTCAAAATTCATGTGGAAATATTTCGCAGTCATATAGTATTAATCTTCTTATTACAGTATTACTATCTGCAAGTGTTTCGGTGTATCGACCCCTAAACTTGGAAACCAAAAGAGCTACGTATCTGATCATCTGAGATAGCGTTATGATGAAGGCACTTAATAGCAGCAGGGCCTTCTCTTTTTTTTTTTCTTTTTTTTTCTGATATGTATTTTAAAAGCCCAAAAAAAAAAAAAAGAATCCCAAAAGAGTTGAAAGTGGCGACAGCACACTGTTTATAACTTCATGAATTAACAAAAAAATTCATGATTTATTTTCTCTTATTTTCAGTTTATCCAAATAAGATTATCTTTCGCAAAATATCAGAATGTGCCATCTTTAATTAATTACGCCATTTTCAATTAATTAATTGACTTAAAATGTGCTATTTTCCGTAAGTTCTAACTATATTAGAGGTGAATCAGCAGTAACTAGTAAGACAAAAGATTTGGCGAGGACTGTACAATCATTATTTATTTTTGTACAAATTAATAATATAAGTAGGCTTTCTACTTTATAGTGGTGAATTCGGTGTTCACTTGATAAAGCTAGGATGAAATCAAGAAAGAATGATAGTAAACAACAACAACAACAACAAAAAAGTCAAAGAGTTAAAAGTAATTATATGCAACCAAGACCGGCGATAGGGTGGTGCAAGGTGTGCATTTGCACATGCACCATATTTAATTAGTATAAAAGTAGTGTATTTTAAAGCCAAAAAAATTTGTAAAAAAATTTCTATGTAATTAAGACATATTTTCTGAAAATTGAACAGGGACTATAACAATTTTTGTGATTTTTACACCGGTCTTGTATGCAACGCTTACTTTTATGTGAAATTAGTGATAAAAATGAAGATGAAAATGGAAAAAAATAAACCTGGAAAGTGAGGGAAGTGAGAGGTTGGTTTCGACGAAGAGAATACTTAGCATTAGGGAGAGAAGCATGAAGCATGCAGGCCAACGATTCGAACATGTTGAGACTCAGTGAGTCACCTACCATCATTATCTTCTTCCCTCTCATTCTCCTCATAAAATTCGCCCCATCGAATCTGTAATGTCATTTAATAAACATATTAATATCTCAAACCCCTTTTTTAAAAAATGTTAATATACATCTTTTTAGCTAGAACCACGTAACTAGATTTTTAGGTATTATATACATCTTTTTAGCTAGAACTAATTTCACGTAATTGATCACGACTGCAAACCAAGATAGTATAGTTAGAACTTTCATATGGGTTCTTTCGTTAAAAACATTTTACGAAACTATTGAGACCATTGAGACATAGGTCTCAGATATGTTCGTGCCAGCCTACATTTCGTGTTCAATTTTTTTGGGTCAAATGAATTCCTAATTTATATACAAAACTTCTCAATGTAAACGCAAAGTTTACATATTGTATAATTATTATATATATATATATTCTATATTATAAAATGCAAAAAGAAAGTATTTGAACTATTCGAACCTTAGCTTTTCTTCTAAACTATACAAAACTTTAGTCGTTAATAGTAATACATAGGCAAAAGTACCTGGGGAGAGGACAGGAGAAAGGTTGCCATCGGAAGTGTTGATAGTTAGTGTCAGGACGACCAGCTTTCTGGCAATTGAACTCAGAATCGATAAAAGGACAAGTATAAGCACTATAGAGAGGATATGAAGAATCATAGACCCATTTGCCTCTAGACAAATTGCATCTCCCTCCACTCAACAAGCTTGAGCTTGTGTTGTTTTGTCCCAAGAACTGTTGTTGAGATTGTGCTAATAGTACAGGGAATGAAGAGAAGAGTATGAAAGACAGAGAGGCTAAGTTGAGTAGGAAACAGAGTCCCATTTTGTTTTTGGGGTTGCCAAGAAAAAAATGATAAAACTTATTCTTCAAGCCTCAAGCTTTTTATAGATAAAAGAAAAGTCTTTGCATATACAGTAAGTTTTCTTCTTTACCTCTCTTGTTATATTTTTGTATACATCATTTTTACATATTTATTTCGTGGACAATCATTATGCTTAAGATATACTTTAAGAGCTGAAAAAGGTGATATAGAATCAAATAGATTAATTGCACCAAACTCTTTATAAGCCAATTGGTTATGTATTTCAAACTAAAATCGTATTTACTTCAGCCAACATTATTTTATAAGGTTTTTAACAAAACCATACTAGAAAAAACCTACATATCTAATATTATATTAATGTTAATCATAAGAAACTTTTTTCACATAAATTGGATAAATTAAATATCGTATTACTTATAGTGTCACTACCAAACTCACATATTGGTTATTAACAACAGGATGAGTTATAAAACTCGAGAGATTCCTTCTAGTTCACATCAATCATGTTTGTGGTTATCAAATTTTCATGAATCTTTTTTTTTTAACGGTTTATATTTTATCTGCGCAGCCATTGGATTAACATGCATGTTGTAATATACTAAGAGAATGAAAAGACAAGGCTGATGTATGTGTATAGGAGCAATTTGCACATGTTATGATGGTGTTTAGGGTGGCTTGCTTTTTCCAACTCGACCACCACTCACTCCCAAAAAACTTACTTCCCTTATAATTTTCTTCATTTTTTGTTTCTTTATAACTAAATAAGCTTCTTTTTAAAAATCTACACCTAACGAATGCTTTTATCTGATTTAGGTAATGCAATGAATGAAACCATTTCAACTTTGACTACTTTTAACAAATTAATATAGAAACAAAGGTAACAATTTGTGTATGCATCAATTCCAATAATACTCATTTGGCTCATCTTCCAATTCAAACATGTTAATGATTATACCTTCATTAGCAAGCTGTGATTTAAAACTAGAAGATTCCTTCCATTAGCTATTATTCATTCATCAACAAATTCAATTATTACTTCAACCGTCGAGCTATTGATTATTGTTCTGTCTCTTTCCAAGCATAGAAAAAACAAGAAAACTAAATATAAAAAGTGAAATGTAAAGTAGCACAATAGGTCGAAGCTGAAGATACTTTATAGGGGCTTATCGGATTCATAACTCCTAGAAAATTATTTGAGAAAATGACTATAGTTTCCTGTTTGAAGAGATATATATGGTTCAAATTGTTGCAAACATTGTGAAATTAAAATAAAATCAAAACACCACTTAAAAAAACAAAGGAAATGATGTGGAGTGGTCCTGATTTTGGAACAAATTGGAAATGTAAAATAGACGAAACAAGAAAATAATTATTACACAACCACCAAGGGAAAGACTTTTTTTCTCCCACAAATATCTACAGATGCAGACAGTTTTGTAAAAAAACATTTTTACTTGAAATTATAAATAAAATTTTGGTAAATATATTAGGAGCCTTATTAAATTATGTAACCAGAGCCAGCAGAGGAAGCCTTTTAAGCTGCTTCTTATGTTTTGCTTAATACATTCTTTTAGAGAGAGAGAGAGAGAGAGAGAGTGAGAGAGTAGTAGAGCTATATCCTCTGCGTAACCATTAAACATTTTACAGAAGCTCCCATTCAGATTCTTCTGATGATCGGTTTTCATCTACCGGTTTCGGATTATCGCCACATTCTCTCCCATTCTCAACATCTTCAGCGTACCATTGGCGTGCAAGTCGCTTGTATTCTTTTTCTCTGTTTTGTTTCATTCTTGAAGATATAGCGTCTCTTATCTTCTGTGGGATCAGTTTTATGTTATAAGGCAGTGTTACTTTCTGTGTGATGATAAATGCAAACATGAAAACTAAAGAAAAGAGATAAGAGAGAAACAAACCTTGTATGGTTTGTTTTTGTCATTCTCCATCTTGTCAGGAAATACACATTGGAATTCGTCTCTGTCCACAAGTATACAGCTTTCTTCAACTGATCCTCCAATAAGATGTTGCAGAATGTTGGACTTGTGCTCTGAGACAGAACTTGAACTTGTTTCCATTGAATCCTCATTGGTTTCCTTTTTGCAATCTGAAAACAAGAAACCAAAACCAAGATTAAGTGAACTGCTTTAGTATCATGAGCCAGTTTCTTCCTTTTGAATTCCATTCCCAATGCAAGCAGCAGACAACGATATGGAGTCACATGATCACTAAAGTAATCCAAATGATATAGAACCTATGGGATGTGGTACACGATATGATTGCGTACCGGGATCCAACTTAAGGATCCATAGTTTCAAAAGAAACGATTGAGAAAGAGAGAAATTTTTAAAAAAAGAGCCGAAATGTTACCATCAGATCCTGCAGGTAAGCCAGTAGCAACAGATGGTTGAATCTCTGAATCTTGACTTCTAACAGAATTAACAACCGTAAGACCATGTTCAATCTCAGTTCTAATCTCTGAATCTTTACTTCTAACAGAATTAATCGCTGTCAGACTGTTTTGATTTTCGGGTTTATTCTCTTTCTGACCTTCCTTTTTAGAGATGAGTCTTTCTACTTGACCTGAAGGAGTATCACTTGGCCTTACAGTTTTGACGTCATCTTTGATACTATGAACCATTGAAAAACTACTTGAGTTTACAGTTCCAACATTATCTTTCACACGAGCACTGTGAACCATTGATAAACTTCTTGAGTTGACAGTTCCAACATCATCTTTAACACGAGCACTATGAACCATTGATAAACTACTTGAGTTTACAGTCCCGACATCATCTTTGACACAAGCACTATGAACCTTTGATTGGACAATAGGCCTGGTAACTTGAAAAGGCTCCTCTTTTTTAAAGATCTGTTTGCGGCCAACTCTTCCTCTTCTATAAGGACCACCATAACTATACTGCCTCGGAGACGTACATATATCATAATCATCTGCATCAAGACCACGTAATTGCATTGCACATCCATCCTTCTTCCCCTCAGTTACTTCTTCATCTTGCTTCACATCTCTGGCTTTTCGGTTCACGCTTTCTCTTTTCTTTTTGAAGGAACAAACAGGAGCGTATTCATTTAACATAGAAACAGGTAAAGGTTTTCCTGAACCTACAGAGTCATCATCATCAGGAAGCAAGTCTTGAACCACATCTGAACAGAACTTCTTGACACTATTACCAACCGTATGAACTTGGTTCTCAACGTATTTTGCAGTATCCTAAAAATCATAAAAGAAGCAAACCAAGAGTTAAAAACAAAAGATACAAATCGACATGGTACAATTACAAAGTTCTTACACCAACAAAGCATTCACCTGCACAATGATTTCTTCAACCTCTAAGCACATTGCTTCAAACTTCTGGTACACATTCCCAACCCATTTTATACCTTTGAAATCCATAACTCCTCCGAATCCAACAACGTTCTTGTGTTCCTTCTGTCAATGCCAACAACAAAGAAAATGAAAATTCAGAGAGAGAGATTAAACATATGCGGTAAACGTACACACAACATCAACTCTTTTAATTAAAGAAACAAGAGTGCAATAGAAGCTCATAGCAAAAGACACAGTTGCTTAGCCGTTATTCCAAAAAGATTATCCAAGAGAAGATGGCTAATGCAACTTCTAAGCAAAACCTCAAATCCTAGGAGCCTTTTAGACGCTAACTCTCTTAACCAAAACAAGTTCCTGAAGAAGAGATATAATATTAACATATCCTTATCAGATAAGATCTTTTGACTGCAGATATAAGCTATGTCTCTGTATCACTATGTTCTTTCTTCTATTGAAAACAGAAATTGTCAACACCAAACTTAACCATGTGAAAAACAATCAACGATCATCATCGGACAAAACTAAATGTTATCTACAGAGAGACAAAATTAGAAAGAAAGAAAAAAAAAATATACCAAAAGGAAACGAATTGATTCTTATACTTAACAGCTGATTGCTTCTTAAAATAAAAACTTCGAAACCCAAAAACTTAAAATTGAAAGATTTAAGCTTCTGATAGACTTGCTAACAACAAAATAATCTGGAAAAAAAAAAAAAAAAAGGAACAAACTTTTATCATAAAAATCAACGAATTTTCGAAGAGAGAGAAGCAAACTTACAAAACCTCGAAACCCAAAACGTGGGAAAAGAGGAATTTCACAGACTCGGGGCAAAAAAAACGTGATCAAGTGTAAGAAGAACAAAAACCCTAAAACCCAGGAAAGCCTCTTTTGCAATCAATCAGAAATTGAGAGAGAAAAAAAAAAAGGAATAAACTTTAGAATTAGAAAACAGAGAAGAAAAAGAAGAGGAGACGGGATCATTAACCTCAAAGCAACGTTCACTCGATTGATAGAGAGAGAGTTTGAGTTTGAGTTTTCGTGAGAGAGAGTAAGTTATTACGATGAAGCAAACAAATCAAAAACCAAATTAAAAATAACATAACTTTTAAAGAAGCTCTGCTCTTTTCTCTTCTTTTGTTGTGTTTTTTTTTTTTTTACAGGAAAGAAAAAACAAATCCGGGTTCGGGTTTGTTTGACCCGTCCGGTTCGAGAGACCCACCCACGGAGTTTGCGTTGACAATTATTAATTTTACCAACTTTTCTTTTTGGTTATATGGGAAAGTGTGAATATCTGCTTTTTCAATTTCGACACGTGGCAAGCTAGTGGATTTGATTCTTGATGATTGTATTCCACTTTTGGATTCTCATGTTTGTAATCAAATCACACAAGTTTCGTTAGATTTCTTTTGGGTTCGATTTTTTTTTTTTTCCTTCGAGATCTATGATGATGTAGGATTAATTTAGAAGATATTTAACGATTTATTAATCAAAAGAATAATGGGTATAAATTGTTACAGCGGTTGAGGTGGATAAATTTATTTCCGGATTAGACTATTCTGTTTTTAGTGTGGAGACAACAAATCGGCCCAACTCTATTTGTATGTAAAATTAGTTTGTAATTAGTCCCTTACAATTTTGTGTTTTTTTTTTTTTCGGATGCATCATTGTAGATTATATTTGATGATTGGTAAAAAAAATCGGTCTAAATCACCAATGAATTTGTCCCCAACAGCTATAACCATTAACGCCCAGTGATTCTTAATCTTTGATATTTTAAAAAGGTTTCATCGTAGTTGGATAAATATTTTCGTGATTTATATTACAAGCCGATGAGTTTGTAACTGATAAAATTGTATTTTACTTGGGCCCAGTAAAATTGGCCCACTTATAATTCTGTACTGGTTCTTAAAATTGGCCCATTAGTAATCTGAGTGCTTAAACTTTTAAGTTGTGTACGATTGATATAGACAAAGTGTTGGAATTGAGTCCTCAATTTAAACCTGCAAGGAGAAACCTTCATTGAGATGAAACAAAGCAGAACAAAGAAGAAGACGCGTTGTGGACAAAGAAGGTCAACAAAAAGGAGAAAGGAACAAGACTAGGAAAGTTGGACTTCAAGTGTTTTGGTAATGAGAAGTGTTAATGGGTCGCATGATTGGTCAAAGCTTAAATAAAGAAGTGTGTTGTGTTAGTCATATAGTAGCTTCTATTTTACTGTCTAGCACATATGTAAATTTTGGAGTGAGATTTACGGCTCATCAAGTAAATTTATAGCTATGAAAAAAGATTTCTAAAGATATGGTAATTAAAAGAGTTGTTTGGCATAATCTGAATCCTCTCAAAGTAATTTGCTGAATCACCATAAATATCTTCGATAAAGAATACAAATTTGAAGTAAAAGTAAAATTTTCTGGAAGAATAAGGTGTTTTCTTTGGACAACATAATCATTTTTGTTATAACATATTTTTGTCTTTAAACTTATTTGGTTGTTTATATAATCAATTTTCCAGTTATTATGTTATCAATATGATTTTTACGGAAATAAAATCATTTTTTTCAAATATCTCTATACAAAACAAATAACTCAAATGAACATAATATATATATATATATATATATATATATATTTTATAAGGTAAAATTAAGCTAAGAATTTATTTAAATCTTTATAAAGATAAATATAAATTAATTCAGTTATTTACAATGTTAACTATTAACTATAATGATAATAAAAATAATTAATTCGTGACGAAACTTAGTTGATTGCATGATATTTTGGTTTTTCGTTAAAAAAAAAGCATGATATTTTGGTTTTCTTGATGGATCAGACTTTAAAAATTGTTTAGAATAATAAAATAAGACTTTTGTTGTTTTGTTAACGTATAATAAATTTTCACTAAAAGAAGACACAAAAAAAAAATTCATAATCTTGTGTTTTTGCTAAAAGGATGTCATTCAAGTGATTACGTTATAAATATTAAAATGCATAAAATATACCATAAAATTTGAGCAAAATCAGAATACTAAATTCCTATTTTACAAGACTTTTAAATGCTCAATCTTATTTATCTTGAACTACAATTAATTATTAAAAATAGTCCGCATACCAACAAGTTCCAAATAAATTAAGAAAAATTTACAAATAACATTATAAAAACACAATAAAATAGTAAGAAAAATAAAAAAATCAGCCTTGCAGCTTAGCGCGTATACTATCTATCCTAGTTTTAGTAATTTTTGCGAAAATACAGAATTCTTTTGTTTCTGTGTGATATTTATGAAGATTGTCGTTTAATTGAATGCTACAAGACCTTGAAAATTTACTAATTAATTTTACTTTTCCGATGTCTCATAGTATGGTGGTGATACTAAATTCTTTTTGAAAAATAAGATTTGAATTAATGAATAAGCTAAATTCTAATTACAAGATAGCAAAACCTAATTAAATAAAGTAATGCAAAGAAGAAAAAAGAAAAAGGAATGTATGTTGTTGTTTCAGTGGTTAACAACGAACCTTCACTCGCTAATACAAAAACAAATTAAAAAGTGTAACAATAAAAGACAAGACTAGAATGCTAAGATCAATGCCAACAAGCTGAAGCCGATCCAAGAAGCCGACTTTGAGGCACCGCTTTGAAGAGGTGATGGAGCCATCTGATGCTGCTGTGGAGCGTTGGCTGGTGAAGGAGACGAGGAAGAGCTTGGTGATCGGACAGGTCCAGGAACTGGAGCAGCGACGTGACCCAAATAGGCTGGCAAGACATGGATTTGAAGCTTCTGCCCCGACTTGCAGTGACCAGGAACTCCGCATATGAACTGTTGGACTCCCGGTTTAGTTAGAATGATTGAGTCGGACCCAGTATTGTATGTCACAAGTGGTTTAGACGATTCACACAGCTGAAAATCATTGTGAGTGACTTCAGTGACGTCGTGGAAATTGTTGTTGTATGAGAAGACCAAAGAGTCTCCGACTTGAAAAGTTCTTGATGAAGCCCAAGACTCGTAATCAACTTCTATCATCGTCCATCCCTTTGAGTCTCCGACCTTGTGAACGGTTCCTCCAACGGTAATTCCAAAAAGAGTTACAAGAATCAACAAAGAAGTAAAAAACATGTTCTTCTTAGTCAAAGCCATGATCGTGTTTTTTGTTCTTAATTTGGGAATGAGAGAAACAAGTCTGAGAGAGATGATTAAAGGAAGTAATGAATTTGTTTGGTGAGAAGTTGAGAAGGAGGATACAAATTCTTATATAGAGCCGAGGGCTCGGTTAAGATAATCCTATCCCAGTTGGGATTTGAGGATTAATTTGGATAATTCCTAGTGACTATTTGATTATGTTTTGTTTAGGTAATATCTTTCCCTTTTTCCATATTCGAGATTAATACCATGACGTCTCTATTATGAATTCCCTATTTTTTCAGCAGTTTTGTTTTAACAATAATTTGGTTTTAGATATATTTTTAAAAATTTGTATAGAATTAAAAATAAAAGCATTGATATTATTAACAAAAGAATTATAAATAAAATAAAAAAATGAATGACTAAAAACATAACAAAAATAATTATGATGTATACAAAATCTACATAACATATCTTTGATGACACCTAATGTTATAGACTTAGGTGATGGGATCATGGGAAGGATTTGTATTTATTCTTATAATCATGAAGCTATTGGTTACATATGTTTAACCTAGTTTCCTTATATAAAGACTATCATTATGATTTTGAGGATCATCATAAAATTCATGAACGTTGCATGGTTGAAAATGTATAACTGAAAAAACATTTAAATAAAAAATGGATACGCAAAAGAAGCATTTTGATATCAAGTGTCCTATTTAGAAAGTGTTTGTGCATGTGCCTGCCGATTTATGGATCTTAATCTCTTCATCTAGGGTTTTCGTACTATATATTAGTAATAAAACTTGACTTTAGATACCCCTTTTTTCCCCCTTTTTCTGTATCGTAAATTCGTAATAGATGAGTGGGGTCATCTAGGCTCCTTTTTGTAAACTTATTTTTAATTTTAAGAAAATCCTTTAACAAAAAAAAAACTTGACTTTAGATGAAATATACTACGAAATCTAGCTAATAATTCTCGATCTTATAGTTTCATACCACAAAACGTTTGATAAAATGTCCGGAAAATTTAGATGAAGAACAATTTGTGAATTAGCTAGTCAAATCTGTGAATTTAATGCTTGTTTTAACTATACTCCTACAAGACCTTGAAAATTTACTAATTAATTTACTTTTCAGATGTCTCATACTATAGTATATACTAATGGACTCCGGCTGCTAAAATATAAGAAATTAAGAAGTACGTATTTGTGAGAGCTTAAGAAGAAAAAGAAATATATTCCATTAGTTATGTTGGAGTAAACAAAAACACTAGAGAAGAAAAAAAAACCCTACAACTCAATCAAAACGTAAGAAGACCAAAAGAATAAACAAAACCACTAAAGAAAGAAAATAACTACAACTCAATCAAAACGTGTAATCTGTCGAACTAAAAGAATAGGAAGCAAGTTGGATCCTATCAAAACAATATTAGAGGTGCATCCAAAAAAATAACAAAGATGTAATAATAAAAGACAAGAATAGAATGCTAAGATGCCAACAAGCTGAAGTCGATCCAAGAAGCTGACTTTGAGGCACCACTTTGAAGAGCTGATGGAGCCTAGAGTCATCTGATGCTGATATTGTAGAGCATTGGCTGGCGGAGAAGGTCCAGGAACCGGAGCAGCCACGGGACCCAGGAGGCCGCCGGTAAAACGTGGATTTGAAGCTTCTGCCCCGACTTGCAGTGACCAGGAATATTTTAATTAGTGACAAAAACCATATGGGAAGAAAAGTTATTCTTTATTTGAGCGAAACGAACATAGTAACAGACTATAAGAAAAGAACAAAAATCTACTTTGCTTCTACCTGAACTCGAAGGATATAACAATTTAAAGTAGAAGATATGATGGCTTATATATAGAAGAAAGATGATCTTATATTATGTATAACGATTAAATTTAAAAGATCTTAACCAAAATACCAGGGAAATCGGTGGATTTAACCGAACAAAAATATAACGTATCCTTCCATGCTTCTCTGCAGTTTCATTTTGAATTCCATGTGCCTTTGATTTATTTTTTTATTTTTATTTTTTAATTTAGGTTTAGAAAATTGGTGACTTTGCTTTGCGTTGGAGTTTATCACTTTTTGTCTTTGTTGTGTGTGGTTTTTCAGATGAGTGTTGCGAGCGATTCTCAAGTGCATTCTTCAGATACTTCGTCTGATGAAGCAGCCAGTCACGAACCACCCTTTTCCACGAATAATGAAAGGATACTTCAATTCTCCCATTTACACGGTGAGTTCTTCTCCCGAATACGTTGTCTCTACGACAAGAAGTGATCATTCGGTACTCCCGTTGTTTTGGTGCAACAATAAAGAATTTGATATTAATGGTGGGTGCGACATATGCAGTTATTCGAATTTTGGCACAGACTATTATTTATGTGTCGAATGTGATAAAATATTTCACAAAGAATGCATCCAATCTCCATCTAAAATCAAACAACCTTACCATCCTGAACATTCTCTCCAACTTTCATTTTTTATATATCGTTATCTTGGTGATATTGGGTGTTTATGTTGTGGAAGAGAAACAACGAAGCTGATGTATTATTGTACCAAATGTAAAGCTAAAATGCATACAGTATGTGCGATGAAGCCGATACCTTTCCTCATAGAGCAACCAAAAAGCCATGACCATCCCCTCACTCTTTTTCCTAGGCAAGCTTCATTAACTTGCAACGTTTGTGGTTTATTGAGAAAGTTTTGTCTTACCTATGTTTGCCTCGAATGCAACTTTGTTGCTCACAAGGATTGTATGAATTCACCAAACATCATCAAGATATCACGTCACCACCATCATATATCCTACACTCCTTATGTCCAGCTCGAAGAATGTTCTTGTGGAGTTTGTCGTAAAAGTATTGACTGTGACTATGGTGCGTATACTTGTGATAAGTGTAGTGATTATGTTGTCCATTCAAGATGTGCTCTTGCGAAGCATGTTTGGGACGGAAGAGATCTCGAAGGTGTTCTAGAAGAAGATGATACAACAAAAGATGTTGAGTCTTTTGAGAGGATATCTGAAGGAGTGATACTTCATTTTCTTCATGACCATCATCTCCAACTCCAAGTAAGCATACATTATGATGAAAATAAGCTTTGTCAAGCGTGTGTCCTTCCTATCTTTAAAGGTAGCTACTATTCTTGTATGGAGTGTGTGTTTGTCCTCCATGAAACATGCGCAAAAGCTCATCGCATTATTCAACATGCGTTACATCCTCATCCACTTGCATTAAAGATTGAGTCTGGATATAGTCAAGGTTACTTCTTTTGCAGTGCTTGTAATCGTTGTATAGGTGGTTTTATTTATCAATGTACGATAAGGGAATGCGAATTCGACATTGACATTCGGTGTGCTTCAATTTCTGAGCCGTTTGATTACAAAGGTCATGAACATCCCTTATTTTTAGCTTTAGATCCAAGAGAAAAACTCAAGTGTCTCATATGCACAAAAAGATATGTTGTATATGATGAATATGGGTTAAGGTTTATGAATTGTATAAACTGTGGTTTTATCGTATGTATGGACTGTGCTACCTTACCATATGAAGCAAGGTATAAGTATGAAAAACATTTTCTCAAAATTTTATATGGAGAAAAGTTATGTGAGAAAGATTGGTGGTGCGAGGTGTGTGAACATAATTTAAAATACACAAATACAAATGTGTTATATTGGTGCAGTGACTGTTGCACTATTGTTCATATTGAATTTATTAGGTAAAGACCCATATGTGAAGCCTGGTCAGTTTTTCCAAGTAAATGGGAAGGAGGTTGAAGTTCTTTGCAAAACTTATGCTTCTAGACCATTATGCGGTAATTGCAAGTACCCTTGTCAAGGAAAAATATTGAAGAGAGACAATCTTATAGCATGCTCCCGGAGATGTGGGTCTAAGATTTTTTAACTGATTCCAATGTGTTTATATATTCCTCTATATATTTAAGTGTAATTTATGTTTTATACTTAAGTTTAAAATGTTAAGCTTTGACATGGATGTGTAAATGTTTGTTTCTTGCATATAATTATTTATAGATGGATCAATGTTGATGAGGCAGGCAGGCAGCGTATTATATAAGATTGTGAGGCATCATTGATCATCATAATCAAAGTCTACTTGAGCTTTTAATATATAACAACAACAAAGATTCTGAAGCTACATGAAATTGTTATCTTCCATGGCTTCTTCCAATTATAATACTCCACGTTATCGAGTTGAAATGGCAAGATCATCGTCATGGCACCGCATGTCAAATTCTCGTCCTTCAGAATAAAATGGAACGAGAATCTCATGCAGAAATACGCAATGGAAGAGTGATAAGCACATGAGAGGCACATGTGAGGAGCTAAAAAGAAGAATGAGAACAATGTAGAGTATAAATAGAGATAGAGTAGTATTGTAAACAGGATCCTGTGTGATCATTGTGTAAAGTGTGTGTAACAAACCTGCGTATTTGTTAGGGTTCAGAGCTGCGTCTCTGTTCACACGATGAGATAGTGAGAACTGTAACTTACAATCTTATCAAATGGTGCGTTTGTGATCGAGATCGAAGTTATCGCGGAAGATAAGGGTTACGAAATTGGGGATTTTATCAAATCTGAGAAATAACAAGATCAAGATGGTGATGGAGCAAGTTTTGACACCGGTGAAGGAGTCTTCAGCGGCAGAGCTAGCATCGGTTGAGATTTCTGATCAGTTGTCAGAGTTGGGAACAAGGATTAGAGAGTCCGAAGATCACATGGATTCCAAGATCGAGGTCCAAGATCAGCAATTGATAAAGATTAAAGATTGGCCAGAACAAGTGACACTCCATGAGGATGATGGTTCAAGTCAATCAAGAGATGCAAGATCACCAGCTCGAGTTCATCAGGTACAATTCTCTTCTCCGGAACCTTGCCTTAGTGAGATTGGGCATGGTATTAGAGAGAATCTTCTTAAGAACGTGGAAATGCCAGTGTTTGAAGGATTCATAATGTACGGATGGATCGCCTGTGTTGAACATTTCTTTCGCATGGGTGTGTACAATGATGCAGAGAAACTAGCCTTAGTTTCAGTCAGCTTGAAAGGGGAAGCCTTGAGCTGGTACAATTTCGAAGTGAATATGAGGCAGTTTGAGAGTTGGAGTCAGTTTAAAACAAGATTGATGCATCAATTTGGTAAATCGAAGATTATAGGACCAGGTTAAAGTCTGTTTCGTATCAAACAAACAGGAACTATATCTGCTTATGTACAGAGGTTTGAAGACTTGTCTTCTCAAGTGACAGGCTTGGATGACCAGACATTAGAAGGGATTTTTCTCAATGGGTTAATTCAGGAAATGCAGGAGTTTGTTCTTATACAAAAACCATGTAATTTGTCGGAGATGATGGTTGTAGCTAGAGCTTTGATGTTGGAGAATAAGGAGAATTATGGATCTGATTATGAAGTGGTTTTGGTAAAAGATTCAGTACAAGAGTCAGATTTAGCTAAAAAGGAGAGTGACTCCTCTAAAGAGATGCAATTGCTTGTGTGCTACTTTGCCCAAACAATAAAAATCAGAGCCACAAATGCGACGTCTAAGTCCGGACCTGCACTTTCACGGAGTCACTATGGTACAAAAGATGATTATGCGTGCAACAGCTTTGCCTTGGCAGGAATGATCGTCTTCTTTGCTTCTGTGTCAATCCCATTTGCTCCTTCACAGCTTGAGGACAAGCTGTCGTCAAATGGAGGAGTATTGATAAGCACATGAGAGGCACATGTGAGGAGCTAAAAAGAAGAATGAGAACAATGTAGAGTGTAAATAGAGATAGAGTAGTATTGTAAACAGGATCCTGTGTGATCATTAGTATTGTAAACAGGATCCTGTGTGATCATTGTGTAACGTGTGTGTAACAAACCTGCGTGTTTGTTAGGGTTCAGATCTGCGTCTCTGTTCAGACGATGAGATAGTGAGAACTGTAACTCACAATCTTATCAAAGAGCTAATTAAGAAGCAGTCTAATCGCAGATTCAGAGGATGGTGGTGTTATAAAAACATCTTAAACATTGCATATGTTCGATACACCCGAATCCATTTTCAGAGATGTCATCGCTGCTTATGGTTTCTCCGGTAGAATTTTAAGAGGCGATCGATATTTTCTTCAAGATTCCTAATTTCAGGTGTGTGCCTTCTGCTTACACGCTCAATGCTTTACTCTTATTTCTTGTGAGAAAAAGAGAGAGAGAGAGAGAGTCTTGACTTGGTTCCTGAGAGTTTGGTGAAAGCTAGTATAATGGGAGTGAGGTTAGAGGGATCTACATTTGGGATATCGATCGATGCTCTCTATAGAATTGGTGAGGTAGATTGTGCTACTGAGTTAGTAACTAAACATAAGTATTGACATGTGTCTTAAAGATGATGTCTTCAATGAACAAGCTAGGTTCTAAGCCTAACGTAGTTACATACAATTGTATATTGATAAAGGGGTTGATTAAAGCTGGAGATCTGATTCGAGCTAAAACTATATGGAAAGAGATGGAGACGAATGGAGTTGACCGGAACAGCTACACATATAATATTATGATTATAGTGCATTTATTAAGGTAGACAATGTTCTTTCTACTCAAGGTTTTTTGGAGGAAGCGTTTAACATAAACGTGTTTTTTAAGAGTCCAAAAAAATATTATAAAAGGGGTCACTTGTTTACAAGAATACAAAATCTAACTAATTAGAGTAATGCAAAAAAAAAAAAAAAGTTGTTTCACTGTTTAATAAATCTTGACACACGCTAACAAGAAAAGAAAGAAAGACAAAGATGTAATAATAAAAAATAAGACTAAATGCTAAGATCAATTTTAGTAATTATTGCGAAAATACATAATTCTTTTGTGTTTTTTGTGTGATATTTATTTTTTTGGTAGGAAAAAGGGGAACAACGTCCCCCTTGCTTTTATTAGAATAAACTACAAAAAATCAGAAACGAACAGCTCTAGAAATGGTCATTCCACCAGCATCCTCCAACATAATCGAATAGACTACATCAGGACATGAATCAAAAGAATGAAGACCTAACTGTAAAGAATACGTATAGTTAGTTAACCCGTCTGACAGACGGTTAGCCTCTCTATACACGTGGTGAACCCGGACTAACCAGTCTCTCGAGAAGATGCCTTGGCACAAGCGTACCAAGAAAGCCAATGGATGAGCCGCGCAAATCTCTGACTGTAAAAAACCAACAACCAAGTTCGAATCCAATTCCAATTCCACCCGACGATTCCCACTTTCCCAAGCAATCCGAAGCCCATAGTACACACCCCATAATTCTGCCAAGAGAGCGGATCAGACCCCAATATGTAGCGCAAAACCTCGCAACCATGTGCCATTGACATCCCTAATTACACCTCCTGCAGCCGCTGCACCAGGATTTCCTCAAGACGCCCCATTAGTCATAAGTTTAACCCAACCCTCTCTCGGTTTCTCCCATTTGATCATCTTGTCCACCTTTGCACCCTGTTGTCCCCCTCCCTGCACCGTCAAATGAGCTTTCCGAACTTCATCAGCCATATCTCTAATCCATTTCAACCGATCCCTACACAACCACCTCTCACCAAACACATCACTACACCGCCACTTCCACGCCCACCATCCCGCCATACAAAATAATCTTGACCAGTTATCCCTCCCCGGATCCATGTTCTTAAACAACCACTCGAACAAAGACTGAGAGAAAAACTCACTATGTCTTCGTTGAGGGACCAGTCGCCTCCAAATACCTTCCATTGCCGGACAGTCCCTTAGGACATGCAGAATCGACTCCTCAGCTCTATTACACACCGAACAGAGTGCATTAACTCCAATGTGCCGGCGCACCCTCTCACCATTTGTCATCAGCACCTGATGACTTACCCGCCAAAAGAACAAATGGACTCTCTCCGGAACCACCAGTCCCCAAAGACGCCTGTAGAAAAGCCCCATATAGGGTCGAGGCACCGGATTAAGGGTAAGAAGCGCATGCGCTGACTGCACTGTAAAAGACCCATCACTAGTACCCATCCAGGACAGTTCATCACGACCCCCGAAAAGCGTAGTAACCACCACCGCATTTAAATGCCGTAAAATATACTCCGGTAGATATTGGCTCAGTCCCACCATATCCCAACCCAAGGTTTCTGACCAATAACTCACAACCAACCGTGTGTCCTCTAGTGGAGGTAAAGCCACCATAGTATGGCTAGCAAGAGGCTCGTCTACTAACCACCTATCTGTCCAAAACCGAATCAAGTGCCCATTCCCAGGCACCCACCCTAACCCAAGCGACACCACCTCCCTCAGTCCAACCCCTATGGCTCTCCATGTAGAAGACCAACAACCCTTCGGGATCAACCAGTCCTTGTCATGAACCACCCCCACCTTATATTTTTTCCGTAACACTTTTGCCCAGATGCTTGTCTGATCATTCAATAAACGCCATCCCACCTTCGCCAGTAACGCCCTATTCATATCACGAGCTTTCCGCAAGCCTAAACCACCTTCAGACTTTGGTGTACAAACCTTACTCCATGCCAACAAATGTTGTTTCTTCTGCTCACCCGTACTCCCCCACAAGAATTCTCGTGATATCTTATCCAACCGCTCCAGTGTTGAAGCCGGTAAGAGAATAGCACTCATCGAATGCACAGGGATCGAACATAACACTGATTTTGTAAGCGTCAATCTCCCTGCCAAAGTCAAAGATCTACCTTTCCACCCTGCCAATCTAGAGGACACTCTCTCCAAAACTTCTCTAAATGTGTCCTTATTCATTCGCCTGTGTAGAATGGGCATCCCCAAATACTTTCCAAGCTCCCTAGTTGAGCTAATTCCACTCTCTACAGTGATCAACCTCTCCAAATCCCGAGAAACATTATTAGAGAAAAAGATCTTAGACTTCTCAAGACTCACTTTTTGTCCCGATGCCATACAAAATCATTCCAGCACTCCACGAATCAGCCTCACCTGTGCGACTGATGCCTCAACAAAAAGAATCAAGTTATCGGCAAAGCAGCCATGTGACAACTTCGGACCCCCTCTAGAAAGCGTAATTGGTTTCCATTCTTTTCTTCCAACCGAAGCTTCAATCTGGTGATAAAGCCTCTCCAAGCACAGAACGAATAAATAGGGTGAAAGAGGATCTCTCTGTCTTAATCCTCTAGCCGGAGTAAATTCATTTGTCTTCTCACCATTCCATAGGATCCGCATAGCTGGTTCCTCCACCCCTGCCATAATCCTACTAATCCAACTTTCAGGTAAACCGGTAGCATCAAGTGTTTCCTGAAGGTAGTCCCACCTTATACGGTCATAAGCCTTCTCAAAGTCCAGTTTAAGCAGCATCCAGCCTTTACGTCCCTTTTTTCTTCTCATTGAGTGGACCGCCTCCTGAGCTATCACTATATTATCGATGCTCAGTCTCCCTGGAATAAAGCTTGACTGCGCAGGACCAATAAGCTTTGATATTACACTTTTCAACCGATTCACCATCATTTTTGTGATTACTTTAAATAACACATTACAAAGACTCACTGGCCTGAACTGAGTAATGCGATCCGGCTTCTCCACCTTGGCTATCAGCACCAGCAGAGCATCATTTGTGGACTGAGGGAGCACCCCTGACTCAAAGAACTCCAGGACAAATCGAGTCACAGACTCCCCAACAGTATCCCAACACCTTTGACAAAAGACTGGTTGAAACCCGTCAGGTCCGGGAGCCTTAAAGCTTCCCATGCTCTTTATTGCCTCCAGAACTTCCAGCTTCGTAAACTGTCTATTCATATGTGCTAACTCAGCACTTGACAACCTCTCAAACCCCTGCATTGGCAGACTACCATGGACCACGCAAACATCCTCCAGAGAATAAAGTCTTTTATAGTAAGTGAGCGCCATATTCTCCAACTCTGCTTTGTCCGTAACCCACCTATTCTCTGAGTCCCGCAACATATCAATCCTATTCCTTCTCCTGCGAATGATCGTTGATGTGTGGAAGAATGTAGTGTTCCTCTCTCCCAGTGCAATGAACTTTTCCCTTGATTTCTGATACCATAACGTTTCCTCTTGTGCGAGAGTGTCATCAAAATTACTCAACAACTGCTCCTCCTTAGCCAGCAGCTCATCAGTCTACACCAGCTCCAATAAGTCTTGCACTTCCTTTATTTCTTTCACTAGGCTCTCCTTGCGTGCATTGATATCTCCAAAAACCTCCCGGTTCCACTTTCTCAGCTTCCACCGCAACCTCTCTAAAGCTTCAGGTGTGGACAAAGTCGGATCTCAATATGCCACTAACAAATCCTTAAAACCCTCATGGTTTAGCCAAACAGCTTCAAAGCAAAATGGCCTCCGGTGTGGAACCAACCGCTGCAAAGGACACAATTGTACATACAACGGCGTATGATCAGACGAGAGAAAAGGTAAATGAGACACCACCGCTTCTGGCCATTTCAGCCGAGCATGCGGACTACAAAAAACCCGATCCAGTCGTTTGGCAACAAACGTACTTTCATTCCTGCCTCTCTTCCATGTAAATTTCCCACCCTTGAAACCCAAGTCAATCAAAGACAGCTCATTAATCCAGCCCCCAAACGCTAACGAGTCTGCAGACAGCCTCCCATTCCTGCCAGTCATCTCATCAATTCTTAGGATAGTATTGAAATCCCCTTCCATAAACACAGGTTTCTCCAACCCATCCACTATACCTCGTAACTCTTCCCACAATTCACTCCTACGAGACATTGTAGGTGCCGCATACACTGCAATCAAGTGTATCACCTCCCCCCCCCTTTGTTATTTTCGCATGAATACCCTGACTTGACGATCCCACAACCTCCAACTCCCCCACACTAGACCTCCACAGCAGCCACAGACCACCACTCTGTCCTGTTGCATCCACTCTGAAAGAGTTCTCAAAGCCCAACCTCTGACAAATCCGACTTGCTCTCTCCCCCTCCGCATGAGTCTCAAATAAGGCTAGTACATTCGTATCAAACTTCTTCATCATATACCGCAATGAACGCCTAAAATTGGGTTTATTCGCCCCCCCCCCCCCCCCCCCGGCAATTCTAGAACATATAATTCATGAGAACTATCAGGTAATACCTTAGAACAGTCGGGGCGAACCACTATTGATCCCCACCCACACCATTTGATCCCCGCTCACTCATATGATCCACATTCTCCACAGAACTCACACTTCTGTCTGGAACCCCGCCACTCTGTTCCTTACTCCCTAAGTCCCCTTCAATCATATTCTCACTTGTGAAAGCACCACCTTGTCTCCCCACATCACCACTCTCCACTCTCAATCTTTTACCTGTAGACACCACTCCCATGTCCCCCGTACAGGCCCAAACACCAACTCTCTAGTGGGAGTATTACTCTTCACTCCTCTCCCTTTTGACCCCATATATTTACCACCTTTACTTCCCCTATCTTAGCAGACATCTCACCACTCACCCCCTTAAAAGGGGTCCCCTATCCCTCCCTGAACATATCTTTCCTCCCAAATACCCTTATTCCCGGGTCTAACACATTCAAAGTGTTCTCATTCTCCTTATTCACATCCCCGACACCCCCCGCACTCCTCACATCCTCCAACTCCATGTCTTGTCCCAAACCATTAAAACTGTTGGACTCCATTTGTTGGACCTTCTCCCTCTGCTGTTCAACGGTCTTAGGCGTAAGTGCCTCGCTTCACCCTCCTGCAACGAACACCACCCCCCTATCCTGGCTAACCCCTCTTCTTCCCGTACCTCTGACCTCTGTAAAACCATCACTGGTAGGACTCTCTCTCACAGGATTATCCCTTCTCGGACTCTCCCTGCCTGGGTTTGTGATAGCTCCCTTCTCTTGTACTAGAACAATCTGTCCTGAGACTCGCCTAGGACAAGTACTCCGCAGATGACCAAATACACCACACAAAGAACAAATAGTGTTAAAACCTTCATAAGCGACAAAGTACCTCTCAGCATTCACCATCACTGTGCCTTTCAACGGCTTTCGCAGATCCACTTTGACACACACTCGAGCAAAACGTGCTCTCTCCACCCGCAGCATTGTTAAGTCCACCTTTACTAGCTTCCCCACCCCCTCTGCTATCCTTGCCAAGATCGCCCGGTGGTAAAGATTCAAAGGCAGATTCGAGATCCGAACCCACACAGGCATCGTATTAATGTCATCACGCAAGGGGTTGAATGTCGGTGACCACGCCTGCACCATTAACATACTCCCGAACACCCTCCATGGACCACCAGTCACTGCCCCTAGATAATCCTCCTCCAGATCAAAACGAATCTAGAAAAATTGCCTCGGTGGATCCAACACTGTCATTCCCCCTTGCGGCTTCCAAAAATCCCTCAGTTTATGATTCATTGCCGCAATCGTGATATTCCGACCCAACACCTTGACAATCATACACTGGCGATACAACCCGTTCATCGCCTCCAACAATTCCTGTCCCATGGTAATCACCGCCTCACCATCTTCCCCACTTGAAAACTCCAAACTCACTCTCGAGTTCACAAACTCATCATTCATAACCTGCTCCGGCACTGGAATCCCTCCCCCATTACAACCTTTAACCCTCTCAACCCACTTGCAATCTCGATCTGGCTCCCCTTCCGGCGGCCGACCATCATCCTCCATACTCTCATCCTCATCGCCAACCGCCAAAGCCCTCTCTCCACTAGGGTTCCCAATCGCCGTCATTATTTCCTTCTCTTTAAGACTTTGTGTGTGATATTTATGATGATTGGCTTTTAGTTAAACTAGGTTTTGAACCCAGGCTACGCGTAGGTTTATTTGATATATTTTGATAAAAATGATATATGATTGATTAAAGTAATAAAATATTATCTCATAAAAAAAAAATTAAAATTAGTACTAAGGAAAATAAATAAATTTCAGATACATAATTTTTAAAATATAAAAATCAGTTGTGTTATAAAATCAAATCTGATAAAAAAATTATAAATTTAACTTGATGTCCAGGCGAGGCAATTAAACTGATGACCTCACATATCCTAAACCATTTTCTTTGACCACCAGAAAACGAAACAATTTTATATTCATGAATATAACTCGTTTTCATATTTAATTGATTACTACCACCTATGTTTTCGTGTTTTTTATTCAATGTTTTCTTATTTTTCATATTCGTTCTTGTCATTTTCATTGTCAAATTTTGTGTTAATTGTCATCGTAACTTTTACCGTTTGGTTCTTCGTTATACTCTTTTTCTTCTTCTTCCTCGTCAACTTCTTCACATTCTTCCAGTGAAAATTTTTTTTTAGACTACCACACAACTTGTTAACCCATCAAACTCCAAGAACAAAATTATTTCTTTTCTCGTAAAATTTATGAAATTCATGATTACCATCATAGTCAACACATGCACCCAATTATTGACAATTTTATCCATATACTTATTTGGTTTTAGATCCACGCGTTTAGAAACTTTTCAAACCAAAATCCTTACTTGGTTTATAATATTTTAAAAATATAATAAAATATACTAATAATTATTTATTTAATATGAATCATATGATATATAGAAATATGAGTACACTATAAGAACATATTAATTATAAATAAATAATATCAATTATATTATATCATCAAATAATATCAATCATATCATATTATCAAATAATTGTAACCGTATATAACAGTAACCGCTTGAACCGTAACCGTATTTAAACGTAACCGTTTGTTAAACGGTTTTGGTTAAAGTTACAAAAATTTCTAACCATAACCGATGGTTAATAAACATTAACCGTGACAATCGTAACCTTGGTCATGCCTATGTATAGCTAATAAAACATGTGTGTTTGTCGTCCATTTTTCTTCTTTAAACCTCAAAATTTGATTCAAACATCAAATTAAGGTCTTGCGATGTCAATCCTTCTTCCTTAGATCCAAAAATAAAAAATTAATGAAAGAATATCAACTCATCTATAAAATCATACACAAAAATATATTTTACAGCTCATAAAAAATAAAAAGCACAAATGTAGATAAATAAGATAATTTATGTTTTGCATCAATATTTAGAATATTTTAAACTTTTAAAAGGTTTTGAAATATAAAATTTGAACCTTCTAAAAATTTTCAATATTTATAATATTTTAAACTTTTAAAATTTAAAACTTATAATATTTAATAACTTTTTAAAATTTTTAAATATTATAATATTTTTTTGAAACTGTTTAAAGTTTTAATTTGATCAAATAAAAAACCAGATCAAAC